>NW_008625388.1:0-42760 GCF_000691845.1 Merops nubicus | reverse complement strand
GATCCCTGCGGGACTCCACTAGTTACATGGCTTGTCCAGGAAAAAGGCTATGTGATAAGAGATACAGTCATATTTTTTGAACCTGCATTTGTGCAATTAATCAGTATATGTTTCCTTCTGATCCTGAGAACAATCAGGGTTATTCTTGAACTTGACGATTACAGGTGATTCCTCACTCCCTCAAACTGCCTCCACATACTTCATTTACAGACATAATGAAGGAAACATGATATTCTAGTACATTCCCTTTCCTCCTTTGAATGTAGGGGAGTAGGCTATGGACAAATCTTTGCTGTCTTCTCTACTTGCTATTTTCAGCAGCAGAGTAACCTGCTAACTTGAAAGGCAGAAGGACATGATGTTTCTCCATCCTAGCAAGCAATAAAGGGAAGCTTTGTGCACCAGCCATTCCCTACATGTGTTAATAAAACAGTTTCTACTGCTGTTAAATCATCCCCAGAGGAATCAGAATAGTAGAATTATTCACTTTTTGTAGGTCCCTGTACTTCATGCAAGTGATAACTCACTCTTTAGCTACTTCTAGTGTGGTTTCAGTCCACCTGTAATTCTGTCCAATACCAGATCAATTATGATTAGTGAAGGTGTGGCTATCTACTGTGTGAAAAATGAGAAACCATATGACAATAGATGTCTTTCTTGCAGTGCTGAAAGATTTTATTTGGATTACAGAATTTTGAATAGAAGTTTAATAGGCTTGGCTGGGTAGGTTGTGTGTATGGCTTCGCCGGATACAATAATTAAACACAATACTGGCTGGCTGAATTTGAAGAGGCTTAGATAATACGATGATGTCTCTTCAGTTTTTATATAGACAAGATTTACTATGCATCTATGAACCTGTGATTTACAACCCTCATTGACTTCATTAGTCCCCAGGGACTTCATTCTTGTTAGTCTGGAAATGCCTGCTAACTTTTTTTTTTACTTTTTTTTTTTTTTTTTTTTTTTTTTTTTTTTTATTATGACCTCATTAAAGTGAAAACATGGCTCCAGATCCTTTCCTTGTGTAAATCAGCCAAGTCTTGTAACTAACCTCAGCTGAAGATCCAGGCTATAAACTGAAAGCCTATCCCTCTCCAGTTGCCTTTTCCAATCCCAAAAGCTGGCCCTAGTGCAAGAAACATCCTCATATTAACATAAGAGGGCATTTCAGTAACTTGTTTTGTGTAGCTTCTCCCAGTTAAGGCAGTAGTCTTTCAGTATGCCGAAGACTTACATGTGTGAGGTGTAGTGCAGTAAGCTTCTTCAAAGGAAGAATTATAGATAGGATGTTTAAAATTATTATGCAAAAGTGCTGAAGGCTGGGATTGCAAAAACAGAATAACAAGTGAGATGAGGTTTCAGTCTGTCCCATTTTTTTGAGTGGTAAGAGTAGCTTCATTTTCTTAGTTTTGTAAAGTACTACAGTTAATCTGAAGAGCATCTCATAAAAGGTGTTCAAGGTAAACCAGGAAAACAGTTTCACTAAAGTTGTCAAATTCCAGTTAACGAGTACTGTTACAGTGCACCTCCTGGAGACAGAGGTTTCTGTTGCCTCTTTGTCCCCAGACATGGGCACACATCCAGAATTTTCCACCTTTCCCAGGTTGTGGTTGGCTTAGCCACCACAAGACCAATCCCCTAACACCCATTGGACCCCTGACCTGTAGGTAACCCATCCATGTATCCTTACAGGACAATGCCTTTGCAAACCCACCTACCAACCTGTTAAAAACCCCTGGCCCCAAGGCCACATGCTCTTTCGCTTCTCCCCTGGGGTGGGTGCTGTTTCAGTGCCTGCCTCAGGTGTTTTTGTTTGTTATTTTCATGTTATTAAAACCTTTTATTTTGGAAGAAAGCGATGGTTGCCCATCCCTCCTTTACTCGCCGCTGTCCTCCTCTTCACTGACGACCACCCTGGAGGTACTACGGGGGTCCCGCTGGGGGTGTTTTCTTCCCGGGCAAAACCAGTGGGTTTAAAACCCCCTGCAAAATGTATTTTTGCATTAGTAATAGAGTACCTTTTTTTAATGTTCCATTTTTCAAATCCAAGGCCATCTTGAGAGTATTATTAGATTGTGGCAGTTGCACAAGTTGTTGGGGGTATGCTCTTCATAATATATTTCTTTTTCGTTCTGTATTTTAAAATACTGAAAAACCCTTCTACCTAATCTTTTAGACTAAATCGCAAGCGGTTTTATTTATGTTTGCCAGAAGTAAGATCTTAATGTCATCTTAATTAGAAACATGTGGTGAAAAAAGAGGCAACTTCTAAGCTGACACTATTTTTGAGTTAAAATCTGGCATCCCCTTTCTACTGACAAGCCTGACAACTGCAGCAGCAATCACCTCATCAAATCTCTCCATTGTGCCTCTCCTGGTTTTTGGCATCCTTCCTGTCTAAATTTTTATCAGATGAGTGCTTTTTTCTTGGCAAGTATTTTAAATACCTTCTTGTTGCTTTATCTCTGTACTGTCACCCTTTGCCCTTAATGTCATTTCTCACATGTAAGACTGTGGCAGAATTCAAAGCAAATTAGGAACTTAGATTCAAGACCAGTTTTTCCTCTTGGCTACTAGTTTCTTCTTCCACCCACTTTTTAAACACCAGCAAGTCACAGATACCACAAGAACACTCAGTTTTCAAGATGCATTTTTGATTTACTAAATCCTAAATTTTGCATCTACCTTTCTGCTATGGTATATCTCCTGTTGCTTTTCATTATCTTGCTTTTTCACACCATTGAAAGGTTTTCAGCTGTTGATATCTGGATCTTTTATCCTGAATTTTGTAAATACTCAGTAGGCTATGTCAGAATAAGGATCTTTAGGTATAGATGTTTTAGACCATGGCCAAACTAGACATCCTTTCTGCAGTTTTTCTCAAAGCTGGGCTGGAATAGATTTTCTTGCAAGAATTCTGGTATTTCATCTTCTAGGTACTGCTTATTGCAAAGTTGATTCTGAACTTTAATATTCAGGTGAAACCAAGAAAATTTTTATTTTTTTTTTACATTTCTTCATGTTTAAAAATGAAAAATAACTTTAATGGAAGCAGAATCCTATTGGTTTATTTCTCAGTTGAGGTCTATGGTTTGCCAGACTTTTAGAATTTCTAGTTCAACACTCAGCCTAAGTTAAGACTGCTACTTGTAGCTTAGATGCAGAAAAGAAAGGGGGAAAAAAAAAAGGCAAGAATTAAATTAACATGGGTTTTGATCTTTAAACAAATCCATAGTTCCCAAAGTAGTGTTACAGAGGCAGCCTTATTTTGTGATAGCCTGATTTAAGAATTTTTACAGAGTTAACCTATCAGCAGAAAAGACTTTGCCTACAAGGAAATTCATTAAGTAACATGGTCTTTTGTGGTCTGAGCCTTAGATTAAAATGTGATCTGCAATGTAGTTAAAACATTCTGTGTGAAAAATGTAAGGCATGGACACAACTAGCAATCATTGCCCACACATACTATTGACAGGACTCTAGAAGAAAAAACATTGTTACTAGGACTTTTTTCTATGTAGCACTAGAGAGATGTTAAAAACCTTTTTTATATCTTTTTATCATCTGACTTGTGTGTCCAAAGGACTATTAACTGCTTGTTAAACAATCTGACTGGAACTTCATTAAGTTCCAGTTACTGCCCCACCAGGTTTTTCTGTGGCACTGTTGTATTAATACAAAAAGCATGATAGAACTGCCTTGAAGTGAGTCTTAATCCTGAAAAGGTACAACAAAATTAATGACAGTGTAGACAGCTCTAAATGCTGATGTCAAGTAATTTCTGCCTAGTAATGTTGGGTAGTAGAAGTAGTTGTTCATATGTCTGCAAAACTGAATCCGTTGCTCATAAATATCATATCAACATTACAAAATTCTGTTTAGAAGCTGCTGAATTGCCATTAGGTTTTAATGGAGTTATTTTGACGTGACTAAACAGACTGTATTTAAGCAATTGAATTCAATGATGAAAGGTGCTAGATCCAATTCCCAACCATTTCTGTATTGTTAAAAGGGGCCTTCTTATGCACAGTTGTTTAGGGAAAAAGTATTGTTCCTGTTTCAAAGGCCATGCTGAAATTGAAATTTTGATTTAAAAGAGGTAATTTATTTACCAGACTCCATTTTGTGTGATACTGGCATCTTCATTCTGTAGGAATACAGGAAATAGTAACTGCTTGCTGTCTGGAGTTGGGTTTATTTTGGATTGTGCTCTGTTACGAAATTAAATTTTTAAAGATGCTGTGTTACAGTAAAGATTAGACTCTTTGCTTGCAAAAAGTAAAATGAAGAGTTCAAGTTGGAAAAAAAAACTCTGGTACTCAAGTTATTCCACCGCTTCTCTAAAGTATTTTTAAAGCAAAAATCTGTAAAACATAAGTTGTACTGTTATAAATTTACTTTCAGAGGGCACAGCATAACACCTCTTTGTAATTTGTGAATCTCTACTTCAGTGCTGTCATCTTATGGATGTTCTTGAAGTTGCAAAATGCTGTCTAAGAATGTCTTTTGTGCACCCAGGGCTGACACTGTGTCCCCTCCACTGCACAGGAAGGGAGTGGAGGAGAGGTTAACTGTGCTTTAAGATGTAATCCATTCTATTGAAGTATTCACTCAGTGTTATGTTTCTGACCTGTGTCACACCTGCAGGTTATGATTTTTGAAATGTAAGCCTAAAATGAATTTTGCACAATTATATTTTCAAAAATAAATTAATACAGTAGCTCTCAATAAGAACACTGTAAGCTGACAAATGCTCAGCAAATGAAACCCCTCTTCAGGTTGCCATGAGCAGGCAATAATCTTCACATGATTTTGAATTTGAAAAATGGAACATTAAGGAAACATACCAATTAATGTAAATGTGGCAATTTTATTTGAGCCAGATTTCTGATTTCTTTAGTTGATGGTGAGCAAGTGTAAGCTGCTGGACACAGAGCATTTTGAGATTCTGACTGCTTCTTTCCATTTCCTAATGGGAATTAAGCTCTTCTGAATATCCAGACACAGTTGTAGTGCTAAGTTCTTTTGAAAACTCCAACTATAAATCCCAGTTCAGGCAACTAATGAAGTGGACTCATTTTTCTAATGCTAGTACCAACCCACTGTGAAGGCAGTAGAACCAGCTAAGTATGCAGGGTTCACTTCTATAGCTATACATCTCAACTCCTGGGGCAAGTGTTTTTAAAGTGGCTAAGCCCTAGGCCCTAAGGGCAAGATCAAAGTGATTCAACCTTTTAAGAGTGACATAAGTGCATAAATGACTGAAAGTCTTTAGCTGTCTGTGTTTTCATTAGTGAAGTTGCCTAAGCATTTACTATTCCACTGCTGCACATGGCAGCAGAGGCTGCCATTTTGACCACACTGGGGCTTTGATGGCGGAGTCCTTCCCTGCACTCCTGTGGCTTGCAAATTCCAAGTCCATTGAGAGTAATAGTGCATGTCTGAGTGGGAAGCGTGCAATTCAGTGCAGGCCATGGCAGTCACAGACACATTTACTCCAAAACACTAGGCAAAAGGGTAATGGCACGCTAGTCACATGGTTGATGTGTATTCTGAATGTCCTGTAGAGAGACAGGTTTTTCCTCTACCTTTCCAGTCCTCACAATTTATTTTCATCTTCCTCTCTCACACTGACATCTGTGGAGAATCGTCTTTTAGTTCTCCCTTATGCTGCAGGTCACAGTGCTCAGTGATGTGCCTAGTTGCCCTGACTTCAGGAAGTGCACCTAGGCCATAACCCAGATGGGGAAAACCATGGGATTTGAGCTTGTCAACCAGAGACTGTGCAGCAGCTCCTTAGTGGTCAGAGAAATGGAGCAGAGACTTGTTTTCTCCCAGCACAGAGATGTGTGTGGGGACTGGCACTGGAGAACACAGAATTAACCTCTGGATATTTATTTTTTCTTTACAATCATGTTGCCAGTTTAATATCTTTGTGTGTTTAGGCCTATGTGTTATTTTTTTTTTTAATTATTATTATTATTATTTTTCCTCAAACGCCTAAATTATTTACAAGAGTCCCTAAATCCTATTTTCTAATGTAATTATAAAATACTTTAATTTGAAAATATTGTCATAAGAACATGCATAAGATTTTTCTTTGGTATTCATGGTATATTATACAGTAGTTTTAGTAAATCGTGTTGCAGAAGAGTAATCAACCATTAAAATACATACAATTCTGCTTCATAATATAGAGCCTTCCTATGACTGCACTCCCAAAGGGTGGTTCAGTCACCACTTTACAGGACAGTACCATGTTGCTACTTGACAAGCTCAAGTATTTTTGGTTGCTATGATGTGTATGACAGCGAAGGCTTTAACTGACCTGTCCTGTGGAAATGAAGAAGAATGGTAACTCTCTAGTTTGCAAATAAATGTTACTCGTAGTTCTAAGACCGGAAAATAACGTGTGCTGCAAGGCAAAAGCTGTGGCACAAATGGACAATCAGCCTTCTTTTTAATTTCTGTCATTTTGAGGCTCAATTTTGACATCACTTTAAATAGCACATAACTATGTGGAAAAGAGAAAGTTACAATCTTAGGTGTTAATAGAAGAAAGTATTAGGAATGGAGATGCTGATTTATTAAAAGATCCCATGGAATAGCAGACTAAAGCTCTTAAAGCCTTTGTTCAATGCAAACACTTAATAGAAGGATTTAAGACTGAATAAACTTCTTTTTCAGTGTAATGTAATGCCGATTTGTAGAATCAGTGCACAGAAAAAAAAAATAACAATAACATTGTTGGAGGAAGGTTCAGCACAGCTTTATGAAAAGCCAACATCGCATAAGCGGTCTTATTGCCGGTATTGTTCTCTCATTGCATCGTAGCATGTGCAACATCCAGGTCACTGCCAGTGCAAACCAGACAAGCTTAAGCTGCGATGAGTGATACTGAAGGGGGGGCAGGGTAAGGGAGGGCTGTGAGTGTGGATCTGGACTGTCTCAAACTCAGACCCCAAGCAGAGATCCAGTGCTGGCAAATACAGTGAGAGTCTGTGGGGAAACTCTGCAACTGAAGTCTGCAGGGAATGGAAAAGAGTAGTTCCAGATAGGCCACCTTGACAAAGGTATTAGGTGTAGCAGGACATGCTGGTGTTCTGAACACATTGACAGTTATGAGCTTTTTAAGCAAATGTTTCTCATTTCTGTTTTCTTTGTTAGTTAAGTTGGATTGGGTGGCTGGTGCTGAAACAATTTAATCCTTGTCTACAAAGCAATTTATTGCAAGTTATTGCATCCTATTGCAATTGATTGCTTTATTGTTGTTGGCGTGTTCTGTGCTTTTTCTCTTTGAAATTTCATTTTGCAAATGTAGTAATAATACTTCACATGTGTAGAGTGCCTTTCATCACAAAATACTTCACAAACTAGATAGTTTTTGCACTCAGTTGTTTGAAAGGGACTTGTGCTGGTATCGGGACACACAGCCACCTTTGCCCATGTAGTCCAGAGAGGCTGAAGCTTTATCATGCTATCTACTTTTGCATAAACTATATTGTCACCTGAGTAATAAATGGCCAACTTCTATGCCTGGCTCATTTACTGCTGTGACTCAAAAACTGAACCACTTGCTGGATAGGAAAACAGTTTGTTATACTGGCTGCCACCCAATTTGTCTGATTTGCCATAAAACCAAGAAAGAAAAAGACTAAGAAAGGAACTTCAGACCTAAACAAATGTATTTTTAAGTCTTGTTATTTTCTCTTTGTGTATTATTTTAGGTTGGTATGATTTTAAATTGTTGCTGATAAACACAGGATCTGTATGTGACCAGCTTCTGTTGGTTTTAAAATTTGCATTTCTTTTATTGTGTGCTATCGCCTAGAGCTAAGATACTGTATTAATAAAGTTGACCAGCTAGCAGTAAGGGCACAAGATTCTGTGCTCTGTGGTAAACTGCCCTTAAATTTGAGCAAATTGTTGGAAATTCTATGGAATTCAGTGAAAGAACTGAGTTAATTTAAACTGAACTGCACGCAACCTTGTAAAAATTAAGCCTGCTACGTATATGGATAATACTACTCTTAAATATTCAGCCTCTGTTACTTACTTTAATTCAGTGGATTTTTCACTGTCTCCACGTAACTTCTGTGTAAAAGGAAAGGCTAATCCACTGGTTCACACAAAAGGCTTAAGCTCAGCTGATCTGTGTCTGTTTCCTTTTTATCACATTCTTGCATTTATTTTTTTTTCTCCATTTGTAGAAGGAAAATGACAGCACTTTACTGCCTCATGATTGTGTAAGGATAAATATATTGATTGTGAGATGTTCAAAATGATTGTGCCAAGTAGGTAGCGAGGCCAATTTATAAATAAGGATGCTTTCAAATTAGAAGTTCTGATATTTTGTCTTGGACAAGTGTTGAGGAACAGATTAGATATCTTGCTTGAAGTATTTAGTAGTGAAGTGGTTAACAAAATATACATATAGGCGATGTTTAGGTTTCAGAGTTAACACCCTATTGGGATGATTGAAAATAGTTCACATCTTGCTGAACTGTCATTTTGAACCGTCTGCCAATTTAAGAACATATTGCTGCCTCAGTTAACATATGGTTCGAGTTTATACAGTTTTGAGTGCAACCGTGAGAGCTAGACACATCATTATATGAAAATGAAAACAAATGGCTGAGTCGTGGGCTCGCTGCTTTAGGCCCCCCTGGTGTAAAGCACGAGTTCAAAGCCACCTAGTCTTCCCATTTGGAGATTCCTGCAGCATGAGAGAGTCTGGGCAAGATGGTGAGCTGCAGTGGCCTGCTCCCATGCACAAAGCCGTGGCATGCAGCCTGTAAGGGGACGGTTCTAGTAAAGAAGTTTAACAATGTGGGTACAACGGTAAATGATCCCCTGGGCTGCTAATTTATCAAGATTTAATCAGACCCTGGGCTTGGTGAGTTATCCCTCCCCTTGGGATTTCTACTCCTTTACTGTATCACTGGTGTTGCAGATATGTTATATTGGGCACATTAAAGAAGTGAACCTCAAGCTCTTATTGCATCTTAACTGTGTTGTACTGTAAGTTAATGCTAGCAAATAGAAAAAATAAAGGTGGAAGTTTCTAAGGAAATGCTCTCATTAGTGAGCACCATGAGGTAGCTTTTGATATCTGAAGAAATAAAGTTGAAAAAAATTCCACTGAATTTATAAAGGCTCCATTCTAGCACATCTGTAATTGTTTCGCATACTATCTGAGACTTTTTTTTTTTCCCCTGGTGTGATAGAAGCTCCATGGTTGTGCTAAAATTTGCCTTGCTTTTTAAATTTAAGTCGCAGTTAGCACTGCATCTTTTTTCTACTTAGGCTAGGTAAATTTTGCAAGATTTCCAATTCACTTGTTATCTGAATGCTTTCATTGCTGAGATTCCTGGTATGCCTCCTCTCACAGTAGAAAATTCATTAGAAACAATTTATATTTAAATTATTTTGAATATCTAACTAAAGCTGACAACAAAATAAAAAAAAATATACTGAGTTTTCAGGATTCCCTTGTGCCAGTGGGGTGAGATGCAGACCAGAATGACTTAGGTTATGTGTACAGCATAAAACTATCCAAATTTGGATAAATGTATTTTTTCCTTTGTACATATGGCTTTCGAACTGGCTCGTTCCCAACGTTCTACTTGACTCGACTTTCAGATTCAAGGGACTCCAAATACCTGACCAAAACTCATTTAATTTTCTCGTATTAGAAGTATTTGTGCAAAATGAAACCACAAATCAACTCAGGTTTTCTTACGAGATTGATGAACCCTAGTGAATCTTTAGACGAACTCAGTCTAAATTTCAAGCATGTAATAAAACAAAAAGGCATATCCAAAAGTCACTTTGAGTATATCCCTGCATATCTAGTAATCTATTATTAGATGACTTATTTTTGGATATCTGCAAGCCAATCAACCAACAGAGAAATGCTGTTTAGCAATCCCACCTGCAGATTGCCTATATATGTACTGGTATACAAATTGCAGACACGTACACCAAATGGCAGGTTTTTGGCTGATAAGATAATGGTAGGGCAGCATTTATTTCTTTGGAGATGGAGGATATAGCCCAAAATCTCCTGCTGCTCCACAGCTCAGGTTGTTCAGGTACATTGCCTCCAGGGCATTCCTTGGACTTGATTTGAGCCTGCTGCTCCCTGCTGTGCCTTAGAAGAGAACATCCCGCAGTGGGATCACAACTTGCTATGTCTGGACTGTGCCGGCAGGTCGAGTGTGGTATTAGCCTTGCATTGTAAGGATTACAATAAGCAGGACAGCACATTCACAACTACTTTTGTCATTCACACACATAATGTTTGCCTTCTCTAAATCTTTGAAGAAAATGTTTACTTGGCCAAGTTGGCAAATCATCTCCCAGAGTTCCAGGGCTGTCTTCTTCAGGCCCACAAAAATCTGAACCAACATCCTTGTGTAGCTTTCTGTATTGGTTCTTTTGCACCCCTGCTGTGGCTGGAATTATACTGGATTCGGGTGCTCTCTCCAGGATTTTCTTCATTCAGGTTGATATTTAACAGTAAGCTGGTCACCAATATTAGGAGCAAATTCTCTCTTCCTTTTTTCAAATGTATGCATAAATTCACATTTTAAAATGCCAACACAGTAACTGTTGCTGTTAGGTAGAGATCATTACATCCTAATTTATGTATTAGGCTTATGTGGAGATTTCTCTGTTTGTTGCAGGGTGCTATTATGCTTATGCTCCTGTCTGCAACAGGGGACCTGTCAGATCTATCTTAATATGAAGTCTTCATTTTTGGAATCTCGATTAGTGACATTAGGCTCAACGAGTCCAACACCCCACCACTAAGCATTTACCTAGCACAGTGATACTACTTTATTTATATGTAGCAAAGAGGAAAGAAATCAGGATTCCTTTCACTGATCTTTCCATGTTGTAAATGTAAAGTTCATGTGCATTTCTGTTTACTTTATAGCTGTTCTCTTTCCTTTTCCTTATTTAATATGCACTTCATACAGTGCCAAGGGGTCAGTAGGGCAAATGAAGGAGCCAGATGGCTTACCTCTACCCTAAGGAAGCATACCAACATTTAGCTGGGCATTTTACCAAATAAAGACAGGACAGAAATCCACAATCAATGTGAGAGTTGGTTAAAAGTACATCTTTTTCTTAGATTCACAGCTACAACCTCCTTGAGGCATGAGCTTTTTATACTTCACTGCTGCTTTCTAGCTTTCTTCAAGTAACTGCATCTTATAAGATATTAGAGGGGGGGTGCAACTCATTTTATTTATGGCCTTTGCACAGAAACAAGTTTCAGTTATTTTAATCTGACTGAAATAAGAAACCATAATCCATGGATGAAAAGACAGTGGACAAACTCAGTTAAATCCCTGGTACCCTGAGGACATATATTTTGTCCATTTCTGGCTTTTTATGTTCCCTTTTTTCTGCTGTTATTCCCAACTTTAACTTTTGAAAAGCCAAGCAGTTTAAGTGGCCGGGCCTGGGGAGCTTATTTGTATGCAGCACAAATTTCAGGATCTGTTCCCAAGCCTGTGCAGAGTGAAAAATGGCCTGCATTTTCTTGATAGCCCATGTGGTTGTAAAGAATAAATGGCTAATGAATTACAGATGAACATTGACGCAAATTAATCTTCCTGATGTCCCTGGGTTATATGGCAGCCATTTAAAAGTTTAATCAATACACTAAAGTTGAAAACATGCAGGCACTGCAGTTGTTTGGATGTAATAAACATCAGAGGGAAACGGGAGGCTTGTACCCAGTCCATGTATCATAATGACAGGTATTTATGTTTAATGGACTAAATATTTTTTATTGGAAGAGAGCAAATGTCAGCTTAACTTTGTAAGCCCTGCATTCAACTTTCCTTTGAGGTTGGTGAGAGACGGCTGACATGTCATTGAAAATGAAATGTAAAAAAACCAATTGAGACAAAGCGGGGATAAGGAGCTGTTTTGCCGACGAGATGTTGCTTTAATGCTCTGCAACTATTCATTAAATAAAATGTAAACTCCACCATTTCAAACGTTGCAGTAAAATGGTTTACTAGGGAAGACTTTTAATGGTTATTAGGGAAAACAAGAGCAAACCACTGCCAAATATTCTTTTCTGGGAAACGTTTTATTTGAAAAGTCTTTTCCTGAGTTACAATTTCAGAAGATTTATAATTATGGAGCAGTTGTCCCTCTCTCTCTCTTTCCTTTTTGAGACAAAGAAAAACAGAAAAATAACTTCCAGAATAGCCATTTGATGGTCCTCGCCACCCCCACCCTCCCTTTGAACAGAGTAATAGTTCTTTCTATAAGCTTCCCAGAGGCTTGGATATTAATTGCACTTGAAGTCAATAAATTTTAGAGCCATGTGTGTCCAGGACTTACCCATCATTGCTATAAATGGGGAAAGAGGCTATGCCTCCTTCACATTCACCAGGACTGCACAGTTCCTTGGCTATGTAAAATACCACATGAACTTATTTTCTTTAGATAAAGAAAAATGTCATATCATTTGGTCTTATAAGAAGATAAACTTCTTCCACGTCAAACAGAAACCTCTAATAAATGGAAGAAAAAGGGAGGATCATGTTTTACCATCTCTCAGTAATCTGTTTTAGTAACCCATTTGTTGGCTGATCTTACCTGAATGGACCCTCAATGTCTGGAGTGGTGTCATGAAGCTTCTGGTAACATACGCTGTGGAACCACTTCAGAAAGGGAGGATGGTCTCAAGCCTATAGGTCACTGTTTGCTTCTTTGGTTATTGGTTGGACTTCTGTATCATCCCTCTAAAATATTCCATTCAATTAAACAATTGCTCATAGTGCAGCGAGTCATCTGGTAGAGGTTGGATTCTTGACCTTCTGCTTCATGATCTCCAAGCATATTGTGTTGGCTTTATCAAAGACTGTTTAAGGCAGCCAAGTGCATTGGAGGGAGCAGCAGAAATCTCATATTACTTCAGAGGCACCCAACATATCTAACTTCTGTTTGGCAGGCAGGCAATTTTATTTAAAGTTGTTATTTTAACAATTTTATTTTATCGCAACATCTTGTTATGTGGCATCAGATTGTACTTCAGATAAGGTAGCTATTAATATTGTGAATAAAGCCAGTTTTGTCTAAGTGATGCTGTAGATTGAGTGTCATATGTATAAGAGATCAGATGCTACTTCTGGATAACAAAATTATTGTCAAAGAATCCTCTGAAAATGTGACTCTTGTCTACTCCCTGCATGATGAACTATTTGATTTTTTTTAAGTAAGCCCATAAATCAATGTGTTTACACCATGAAAAGTAAAATAATGGCATGACTACATTGGCCAGACAGTCTGAGATAGCTGAAGAACATGTAGTCCATAACAAAGTTGAAATAATGCAAAAATGGCCTTTTTCCCCCTACCCCCCTCTTCTGCTGAGTCTGTGTCACTTGTCCCAAATAGAGTAGCTTCCTAGTCTCAAGGACTCAGTATGGCCTAATCTGATGATGCTTCCAGACATGCTACTTTTTCCCAGTCTTACATTCTGCAGTAGGGAGTGGATTGCTACTTTTATTGTATGGCCACGCTATGCTATGTCTAGGATTGACCTGGAATGCAGAGTGAGGCAACTGAGCCCTGACATACTGTTTTATGGCCATTTGAAATGCTCTACTGAGTAGTTCTGAGCTGACTGCAATGTGACTGGTAAAGGTTGGATCCTTATTATAGTCATAACAAAGTATCACTTAGAAGCAAGTTGAATCAAGCTACAGTTTGGTTCAGTTTCAAAAGTTGTCTTCTGTTTCATAAAGCTCAAAAGCAGTTTTCCAAAACTGATCAAAAAACAGTAAGCTTTAGTGGCATGTGAAGTAAACCAGTAGGTATCTAGACCAAAACATTAACAAGATTGTATCAGACAGAGGTGGTGCTAGTAGTAAATTGGAGGTAAAGAGTGGGTGACATTAGATTGATTTTCTCTGTCAGATAGAAAACTCTCTTTTCAGGAACTATTCACAACAAAATATGAAGTCCTCCATAAGATAGTACGTTGGGGAGTGCAAGCTGCCACTATCCAGCACACTACTCCCACAGCAGAAAACAGTAACTTATTTTCTTGGTAGACCCATTGTAACATTACTCCAAGTTAGATTTTTATAACAAAAGCTTGTATTTCTGACAAATAAATCCCTTTAACCATGGCTTCTGAATATTTAATTTCTGTGGAGAGGCTGCTGCTATGTATTATAAGCTTAATGGATAAAACACAGAAAAAAAAAAAATCTTCTGTAAAAGATTTCTTTTAAAGTAAAAACCTGAAAATGCAGAAACTTTCACTTCATATTTGAACTGAGTTTCAACTTTATTGAGAGAAAGTATCTAAAGATGTATGAAAAAATATCATCAGATTACAGAATTATTAGTGATTAAGCATGGCTTTTTTGAGATCACTTTTCTCTCAATTCAAAGTTATGTGAGTGTATATATGTACTTAGGTACAGCAGCCTCACACAACCGTCTTCAGGATTTACCAGCCCAGACACACAAATCTGCCTGGCTATCCTTTGTCTTAGTAAGTGACAAAAGAAATTAATGGTGTTTTATCTGTCCATCACAAAAATTGCCTGTGACTACTGGCTGGGTAATGTTTTGCAAGGCTGATACATACCATGTGTTTAAGTACATATTTGTGTTTTGTTTTTGTTTTATTTTTTTTCCTACATTGTAACAGTGCAACAAAAATATATGATATAGTGAAAAACTTTAAATAGTGATACAACACTGTTAATCTAAAATAATTTTAATGTAAGTGAAAAACAGTAACAGGGAACTGTGATTTCACAAATTACCTTTTTCTTTACAATGCTCCTTTTGAATTTCACAGGAATACAAATGCGATGTTAAAGGGTGGAAAGCAATTTGAGAATTATGCCAGTCGCAGCCTTGTTGAACTGGGACCCATAGCCCTGACAGCTATAAAAAAAAAATGAAGTAACTTTTGGTTCTGATTTTGAATAATGAACATATGACAAAAAAGTGGTTTAATTCTATATTATCCTGCAGGTGTAACTCTGCTGTCTGTTAATGTTTATCCTGTATTTTATTTTGATGAAGAGAGAACATTAGGGAGAAAAAGAAAATCTCTTCATCAAAAACTTTAACAGGAAAGGAAAAAGTCTTAAGACAATGTCATGTATTGCTGGTTATTTGTGATGTTTAAAAGAATTATCTGAAAACAAAGTCATCATTCACAATGAATTGAAAACACAAAAGCTTTAATAACATTTACATCTGTGTATCATCCATGCCTCCAAATGCAAGTCATGAATAACACATAGAGTATATAGGGAACAGAAGTGCTAGCACATCATTTAAAATCCAACACACCCCATCGTCAGTGGAATCAATGAATGGTTCCAGTTGATAGACACACAATGAAGTCGCTGAAAATGAAAACATATTAATTATGTTCCTAAAGGTTAAGATAGTAATGGCTGAATTCTCTAATCCCAGAATAATACTAATGCCCCAAATCCATGCATGAAAAATATGTAACATTTCAAAAATTGTGGAAAATTTTAGTCACACTTATTTCTGTCTCACCCGTGACTGACTCCACAGCATGGGGGGTAGCAGGAGGAAGAGCAGGAAGTGCAAGACAAAGACAAAACCAAGGAGAATTATCAACAACAAAAAAAGATGATGTTCTTGGTTCAAACAAGCCACTTGCACTACATGAGCTAATTGTAAGAACAGACCATTTCTAAACTGCAGCTGTTATGTGCTTAAGCAAACCCTGCTGGGAGAACTGCTTTGTAGAACACCTCTGCTAGCACAGACACACAGAGCGCCCTTTAATAGAGGAATTCAAAGTGCAGTGTTTAAGGGAAATCTCTTCCACTTCCAAATTTTCCTGAGCTTATTACAGGATGTGATCTTAGCTTGTCACTGTGACATAAGTTTCCCTTACATGTGTTCTATTTTCATTATCTTTTTGCCTATGTTAAATCAAAACAATGGAAGCTGAAGGCTGTGTGTGTGTTGGGAAATGAGTAAGGGGGGCTGAGGGTGAATGCTCAGGTTGTGTGATAGAAAATGATAGGTGTCGAAAAAACTCAACACCTAGCTTGGTCGTGGTCATTTAGTCTGTACACCAACAGGGTTTTTTTTTTTGTTTTGCTTGTCCCAGGGGACTAGTAAGATCATTCATATGATAGTTAATTTTAGATGTGTTCTTTCTCTGTTCTTCTTTCTTTCTCCCTCCCCCAGTCCTATTCCACACATCTCTGACGCCTGCCTATCGCACCTGGGTTCCTAACTGTATTACCTCCATTGTGTCGGTGTGCTGAGTGTCCCTGATCCTTAATGTCTTAATGCTAAAATCCAAATCCTACCAACAGCAAAGGGTTAATTGTCTACTTTCAACGCACTTTAAAACTCTCAGCTTGGGAATAATGTTTCCATGAGAGTTAAATGTAATTGCAAAATAATACAGGCACTCTGTCTTATTTTCAGTGAATGATACTTAAGTCTATGCTGTTATTGCTGTACGTGTTTATACTGGGGCTCTTCCTTCAGCGTTCTTGTTGCAGGGTATTTGCAGATTTGAGCCTTTGGGCTTTAAATGTTGTGCTGCCTCTTCCGTTCCTTATTCACTACAGATTATGTATAATTGATGACCTGCATTTACAGACATGGGTGGTATACAGATGTAAATGTTATTATAGCTTTTATATTTTATGTTCTCTCTGAAAGATCATTTTGTCTTTGAATAATACTCCCGTTCAGATTTTGGGGGGTTTATCTCTAAAAGAGAATATGAAATGGATATTGCACGTCGTATATTTCTTAAAAGTAATTTGGATTTTTAGGGTATGGGATTGGTGGTGACTGATACGCTGCCTGGATGAGATATATCCCTTTGAAAATAACAGCGCCAGTACATGCCTGCATCTGTCTAACCTCATAATTCACTTTCACATTGGGTTATGGATGTCTGCATTCAGTGAGTCTATCTTCCCTTTAGGTATTATTTCAGCCCTTTGAGATAATAAGGAAAGTTTAATTGCGTTGTTAATTGATTTTTTGCACAACATTATTACCTTGATTGATTGCAGAGTTGATGAAAATGTTAGACACAGGCAGTGTAAAGTATCGGCCAGTAAGGAGTGGGAGCCTTGTGGAGAATAGATAACCTTGATGTTAAGAGCTATATCCTTCAGATATGTCTTCCCTTGACATATTGATGGCCCTTGAAAAGGGAAAAGCTGATTGTATGCAGAATGCAATCATTAAACCCACTTCAGCTGGCTGTTGATTAATTTGTTTTTTCCTGAAGGATCTAGTTAAAGAGAAGGCCTCACTAGTATCAACAGCAGCCATTTCCCAAGCTTCAGATTATTCTTAACCCTCTCCTAGAAGAAAGAAAAATGATACTGTCTTGGTTCAGACAGGCAAATTGTCTGAAAACATTCAGTCCAACTGCAATTTGGGGATTATAACACTCACTTTACCCCGTTAACTGCTGCTTCCTCTATGACCTCTCCTCCCCCTGCCTTCAGTATTCAGCTTTGCAACAGCTAGCAGGGAGTCACATTTGATGTTTTCTGAGTAAGGCCAGTGTCTGTTGTCAGCAGAGATGCCAACAGGGATGTCAAGCTTGTTTTGCCCAAAGACTGAAATACTTCAGTAGCATATAGCTGCTTCCCAGGAGCCTCTCTGAAAGGACCAGAGGGTTCACTGCACACATGTAAGTGGTTAAGCTTTCCTTATCCCTGAAAAGATCTTTCTTGTATAACTTTTTGTTATTGCTTTTGAGATATCTGAGGTCTTCGGTAGGGCAGTTGTGCTGTACATTGTTTCTGTCAGAGCACAGAAGTGGAAGGCAGTGCACCCAATGCTTACTCCTTCAGGAGACTGTTCAGTGCAGCCCCAGGCTTAACAGCAAGCATTTAACCAAACAGTGACTGTATATGCCTAGTTTTCCAATTGTGAAATCATGCAGTGGTCTAATCCTGGAGTACCTGCTACCTTTAAAGCACTTTCTGTTTTAATAGCACCCACTCTGAGAGCAAAGGTGAAGATTATTGCCTGTAAGAGTCATTGCCTAAATGGCCTTCTGGTGACAGATGGGGCTTCCTTGGCTGACAAACTTTCTCTGGATTGAGGGACAGCTTCTGTCTTAAGAATTTCTTCCATTTGTATCAGCAAATGACCCAAGACATCTGAAATATTTATGCAGCTTTAACCAAGCAATTGAATGCCTCAGAAACAGAATGTGGTGGAGATTTTATCCTTCAGTTAGCCATTTAAAGGATATTTGGTAAAGTAGTAGGTAGCAGGTTATTGTTTCCTGTTTAGCTTGGTAGTCTCAAAGACAGTTGCTGTTAATTTGTTTTTGTGAGTGATACAGTGATCACTGTTGCTTGATTGTTTGGCCAGATGTGTTTTATTAGGTCCAATGTGCACATTTGCCAGTTGGTTCCTTTTTAATATGGGGGCATGTTAACTTACAACATAGTCAAGTCTGACAAATTTGAACCAGCCAAATAAGTGAGTAATATTTCAAGCTGTCAAAGTGGGTGAATACTGATTAACTGACACACTCCAAAAGCTCTCACCAGTGTTCATGCTCCAGTGGAAAACGTTTACTAAGCATAATATTTGTTAGAAAGTCTTTGGTGCTTTGACTAAACTTTAATGACTCTGACCCTAATGGAGGGGTTTTAATGTGCCTCTCTTCAGCTATTTCTTAGCCACCTATCTTTTATCTTTAGCAAAAGCTTCCACAGAGGCTAAAACAGCACTTGTAAACTATGTTCTGCTGTCCACTGTGATTTAACCTTCAGCCTTCCACTCATTAGCATGTTTTTAAAAGGAGACTGAGGAAGGGGGGAAAGAGGATAGGAAACAATGGCATTTTTTTGGCATTCAATACTGGAGGCAGTGTTTGGGAACTAGACCATGGCTGGAACATATTTAGCAATAAAGGATGGTGGTAAATGTGACATATCAGAGAACAAAATTCTGCTAAGGGGCAAGCACAGACTTAGTCCAAAGAACTAGATATTTGCTGAACATTTAGAGTGTTTGGATCCAGATGTGTTTCTGATTTCACTTGCTGCTACATAGCAACAGCTATAGAAGAGTGAAAGGAGCTCACCAGTTGTGTGGGGTCCAGAAAAAGTACCAAAAGCCTTCAGCTTCCATTGGAAATCAGGGGAATCCAAGGCCTTGTAGTGTCAGCTGCTTAAAAAATGCTTGGCTTTGTATGAGGAAGAATCATAGCAATCCTATCATTAGCAATTAGTGAAATGTTTCCTTTGTTTTTGAGGAAGGGCTTGTGGAAAGGAGCATGTAATGGCATGCAAAGAAGGTTTTCTTAACTGTATCATAATGTGACAGCAACACTTTTTCATTATGCTGTTTAATTTCATTTGAGAGACTTTCTTTCCCAGCTTTAAAAATAAAAAACAACTTGTCTTTATTTCAGATGATTCTCTTGAGAAATATCAAACCAGTTGAGCCAGACTGAATTTCGTATGGCCTTTTTTTTTCCCCCTAATGCGAACTCCTCCAGCAGGAACACATCTGAGATCCAAAAGCAAGTTTTGCTCATGAGATGAGCCAAATTTATGTCTAAACTCTCCAGAAGGGCCCTGCTGCTCAGATTTTTTTATTTTTTTTTTTTTGCATAAGAATTTGTAATTTTATTGGAATGCTTGCAGACTTCCCAAACGATTATTCCAAAAGTTTGTTTTCTGCCCCATAAATCATGGTACATTTGTTTAATTTTATCACAGTTACTAAAAAAGCTTACTTCCTTTTTTTTTTTTCACTTTGCATTTTATTGCTAATGTAATCTATGCATGGTTTAAAGTTGTTCATGAAGTACAATATAATTATAATACTTTCTGTTTTCTTAATGACCCTGTCATTCTTTATGGTTTACTTCGTTGCTGATTAATGTAAGTGTTATTAGTAGAATGTAGCCCAAAATATAGAGCACCCTACAGAAATGCCATTTTTGCATATGTTAGCTAAATTAAGTGAAAATCTTCAAAGTTAATATGGTGAGTGTACACTGAACAGATGAACTTCAACATGTGGTAGGGATGGGATTTTACAACCTCCTTTTCCTCACCCATTCTGGATATATTAAAAGTATCTCTTATGTCACTTCGCTGGTCATACTGTTACATTATCAAGAGTAACAGATCATTTAAAACAGTGGCTAGAATTTATGTTGGGAATGTGGGAGAATAACAAGTGCCACCCTAGCTGCAGTGGAAGCCAGTGGTGTAGACGGATGGTCACCTCCCCCCCCACTACAGCATTTTGAGCCTTTTGTTCAGAGCACTACTCGGTGACATCCTAGTAGCCATCTACATACACAAACTGATGCTCACTGAGATTAGTGCACCAGAAGTCAGGCTCCTGGACGAAAGGCTGAAAACAGATGCTGTGTAAATATAGGTTTTGATCATGACAGAGCAAGAAATTGGCTGCAAAACTAACGAACAGTATTGCTTTAATCGTCATATCTGAATCCTTAGTTTGCTGATGTGGTCCGTTTCCAAGACAAATGCATGCTGCCCTCTAGTGCTGATGCTCTAGGCTTGTGGCTGCCTGACAGGAGGGAAGCCGGGGAAATGGGTCTATTTTGGCGGGGAGTGGCTTTTTGCCTGGTTACTAAAATTGCTAGTCCAGTTTGGGGTACTTGATCATTAATAGAAAGCAATTAAGCTCTTGTGACATTAGGCAAAGGGTGTTTAACAGATGAAACCTAACTTGCGTTGGATATTTACAGTAATTTGTTCTGCCTTTACTACTTTCATTTAGACCATATATGAGAGAATGAGATATATGAATGAGATATGAAGTATTTTATAAGACTAAAAGAACTGTGAACCCATACTTTTCTCCATCCTCTTCAAAAGTTTTCAGTATATTCAAATTTAAGCACGAGCTCATTCATATCTGGTGTGCTGATACTTTTGGTGCACTTGGGGTTTTTTTGAATGTAGTGTGTAGCTGGCTATACAATTTATGTCTGACTAATTTAAAAAATCTGCTTTAAAATTTCAACACATTCAACAGGAAATACTTTGTTGTAAAGTCCACATTAATGGTAAATATACACTGAAGAGACAAAAGCTTTTCTGTTGTTGTTTTTGTTTAGTGCTTTTTGCTTCATTTTCGCTAAAAATATACCATCCCCCCCCCAACATAGTTCTCTGATGATGGTTGTAATGAGCATGGAAAGATTCCAAAGAAATCCCAAGTGTAGGACCTCAAATTGTAACAATGATACCCAGAGGAGTACGGAACTGGTTAATGATTTAAAGTATTATGCCCTAAATGCTCCTATTTTAGCCAACAGTAGAGAATCTGTAGACAGCACATGCCCAGATCAAAGCTGATCATGTCAATGTCATTCAAGGAGGGAGAGATACCCTCCTTTCCCCTTTCTCTCCCCCCTACCCTTTTTTTAAACAAAGTATGACATCTGAGGAACAGTGTGTTGATTGTTCTACTGCCAGAATACGCATAATGGAAACATTAGCTTCAAGATAACTTTTAATCTGTCAGCCTAATGGCTCCTTAATGTGTAGAGGGCTTTAAATGTATGTCAGCCAGGGCTGTATAAAGTAATATAGTTTGTGGCCTGAATGGATCTAGATGACTCCACACCATGACACAATATGGTTTATTATTAAGTATCAGCTCATCAGCTTATTCCCACGAACTTGGACAAGCTTCTCAATTTTCCAGTAACAGATTATGTGAGAAAAAGCTTGCAATGCATTTTTTTTCTTCCTCTCTTTTCTTCTATGTTTTCTTTCTTTTTTTTTTTTCCCCCCCTCCCGTCCAAATTACAAGTTTCATCCCCAGCTGCACTGGGATCTCTGAAGTATATTTACAGCAGGCTGCACTTTATCACACATCAACTTGACTGCTAGTTTACACTAAACATTCATGCAGCTCCCTTGGCCCAGGATACAAACTTCACATCTCTGTATTCCTATCACCTTCATTGCAAATTTTTCCAACATCCTCTCCCTGTTGACCGCTTTCCTTCCCTTCCTTCCCCACATACTCCCCCTTCCTACAAACAGGCCAGTGAGACTTGATATGTCACAGTACTTGTCTGTGCAGGATACTTGCAATTATTCAACGTCTTAGTTTGCCTACTCTGATTCCTCTCAGCTTTAGCTTAGGTGTATAATTCCAACACCATTACTACAGACTGAATAGTGTGTGCCTTTCAGTGCTTTCTTTTAGTCTGAAAGACCACTTTGTGCCCCATGCTGTAGGGTATCCAGAGGAAAATGTTATCACTTTTTGGCATCCCTGCACAGAGAGCAAAGCAAAGAGGTAATTCATCTCCCCTGAATGTGAAGGTTACCTGCCTTCAGTGTTGTTACCCACAGAGGGAGAGGAGAATCAAGGTCAGCAATTTGCTAGTGAAGGAATCTCCTCCTCCTCCAGAAAACGGGCAACAGACCACATTCCCTAATCCACAGGGACTTCTTTGGGAGCATTTGGGGACCATTCTGTGAGAGTTGTGGCCATGGGGTGGGAATTCTGCTTCAGCTACAATGATCTCTCTCCTCACCCTTCTCAAGCACAACCTAATTCCTGTAGGCGCAGATAATTTTGGAGGAATTACATGTTACTTTTGCTTACATTTAGCGTTTCTATCCTCTTAAAAATAATTTAATTAGTTTATAATATAAGGCAAATTAATATTTGTTATTTGAGCACTTGTATTTTATGATACTATTTTATGGAATTTAGTTTATTGTTCTAATATTTCAGGTCTTTAGAAGATAACACTTCTACAGCATTCAGCTCTAGAGCAGCCAAAGGCATTCTCTTCATTATCTGTTGTACGATCCTCTTTCTGTTGCTGCCTCTGCTCTGATTTAAGGAGTGTAGATTCTATGTCTCAACTCCAACCTTGAGTGTTCTGGAAACTGCAGTTGCAACAGACAGATTTAATTGTAGTAGAGATCCCATCACATTAACAAGGACAGCTGCAGCTCTTCTGTTCTTTTCCCATGTCACTTTGCAGTTTATGAACTTGAGCTTCCCAATACTTGGCTTGCTTGCTGGGGCAGAGTGAAAGTCTGAGTGGACCTCTCTGGTTACATACTTGGCTGCTTTTGGGAGAACTTAGTGACCCAGGTGATCCTTTACACCTGTACTTATCTTAGAAGTGATCTTCTCAGGTTCCTGTGTTGGAAATTTCATAGGCTGGATTATATCCTATGGCGACAATTTGTTCTGGTCCACCAAAAGTCAGCATGAAGTACAAAATGTCTGTCTATGATTCCCTTCCTTCTTGTCCTATAAGTTTATAGTTTTAAAATTTTTATGAAATTTCATCAATTTCACAGAACATGGAACAACAACGTAACTCAACAAGAGTCTTTTCTTCTTTTGGCTATAGCAGATCTCCAAAAGTAAAGGATTTCTTGTTTCCAGTTGCTCAAGCTGTTTTTCTTGTTTATAAAAATGTATTTCTACATAAACAACCATGAAGGCCAAACTATAAATGAGTAAATATCTTTAGGTTAATGCAGGTGAATGAACCTTAGAAGACTTACTGACTTGGACAAACACTCAACATTTTTTGAAAAAAAAAAAAAAATTTCTTTTTTTTTATTTGTAAAGTATCTCCCTGATGTTACAGCTACAAGACATAGTAGAAGAAAAAAATGCACTATTTGGGTCAAAGTAAACTTTGTTTATTCTATTTTTCCCATGACTGTTAGATAATTAACATGTCTCCTCCCACCCTGTCACAGGTCTCTGCCCTTGGCTGTTGTGAAACTGCATGGATTTGTTCTCCCCAAATTTCAGGCTGATTTGGCTGAATGTCAGTCTAATGTTTTGGTTTTGTTTGTGTGTAGTTTTCCTTTTCTAATTGGCTTATTGTGGATTACAATTAAATATTTCAAAGGACCACGTTTGGAAATACTTCGGTACTTTTTACAGGATTCAGGTTTTTGAATGTTCTTAATTGAAGAATATAAAGTAGGTAACTCAAGTACAGTTAGATGGAGTGTTTTCTTTTTACATATATGTGTAAGTGTGTGTATATATATAGATACGTATAATGTATATGTAATGTAATTATCCTGTTTTGGCAGAAGAAAATAACCTATGTGCTACTGAAGGTGAGAGGATTAGGATCCTAATTTTGTGAAAATCTCAGGTACTTCATTTCTCATAGAAAGTCAGTGGCACTTAAAATAAGAAGTTGTCAACTAGACAACAAGACAATTTTTTAGAATCTCCATTAAGATAAATATAAAATGAAAAATTCCTAAGCTTGTGTACTTAATTGTGTACTTAAAGCATATTTGTTTTAAACAAGCTTTACTTAGCCCTTGGATGAATTTTTTTTTTTTTAAATTTTAAATTAATTCAACCGATGGAGATGTTTTGCCCAAATTTCTAGCATTGTAGACTTGAAGCTGTTAGTAGATAGGTATTTATTCTCTTCTAAATGTTGTAGATAGGGAATTATTTTCCTTTAAAGGAAGTTTATATTAATATTTAAGGGAATTTTTTAACTTCTGTTCATTAATTGTAGAGTATGCCCAAGTGTCTATGAAAAAAAATGATAATGGTATTGATATTTCATCCTGAAGGGTCTCAAAACAATTTACAGACTGGTAGTATAACCACACCGAAATGCACCCAGCTTCTTTGTGGAACATAACATCTGTTTAATAGCTTATTGCAAAACTATACAACAGCAGGTTGTGGAAAAAGATGAATATGGATCAAATACAAATTGGCAGTGGAGGATTTAGGTACTGTACTCAAATTAAAGTTAGGTGAAGTGGAATTCCACTAGCCTATTCAGTCTATGTACGAAGTACTACACTTTATCTGACCACAGCTCCTAGTACGAGGACCTGTGGTTAGCCTATGTGAAAGATGGGCAGAGGACTGCAGGCTGGAATGTAATCCCTCATGTATACTGTAGACCACTGTGAACAAATCTGATTGTGAATACTTTGCTGTTTGCACTTGCAGAGGGGTTTGTTAAAAACATTTGATGTTAAAAGGAGTGCCTGAGGGGGATCTTGGACAGATGTGGCTATAGGTTTTGATTGGGGTGGAAAAAGTTTTGTCTTAACTACTTAGTTTTAGTAATTACATTTGTAAGAAAACTTGAATGATACTGGAGAAGGCTGTGTTTCTAACAGCTGCCCGAGCTGTGATAGCAGAGAAGTGTTGGATTTGGTTTTGGTTTCGGGGAGGTTTGGTTTGGTGTGTGGTTTCTTTTGTTTGTTTGGTGTGGGTTTTTTTTATACATGCAGAGCATTTATTTGCTAGGGAAAAAAGCAAACCAAGAAAGAGAACAAGATGCTATCAGACAATTATTCCCTTAGGTCACTGTTGGCCTGAGTTGAATTTTGACCTGTGACTGAGATGTATGATCCATAGGGCTAGCACATCCAATTGCAAATTGTTTTTACCATTTTCCATGTACTACCTGATTATCTGCAAACTTCTTTTGCTCTGGGAAAGTGTATGAAGGTCCAACTGCACTATAGGTCTCTGCATTGCATGCCCAACTTAAAAGGAGCAAACGTGACTTAAACAATTTTTCATGTGCTTTAGTATGCATGTATTTATTTATTTATTTATTTGGATAATTGGGTTTTCTCTCAGCCAAGGAAAAGCTGGCGTTGCTGACATTACAATGTGTTTGTGAGGAAAGACTGATACCACAACATATGCAAGCAACTGGAAGGTCATTACTTACCCAGCATAATTAGCATCCATTCCGAAGGGGGAAAACATTTAAAAGATAAAGAGTGAATTTAAAAATTATTTTTTTCATAATTATAGTTTTAGCAGCTTGTGGTGATGGTAAAAGCAGCTACTTAAGAAAAATTAGAAGCCTCATTCAGGGAAGATGATCCCTTAAGAGACCTTGTGTTGTCATTTTTTAAGAACCTCAAGCAGAAATCTCATTCAGGATGCTGTATGTTGTTTTGATGTATAGGGGGTATACTTAGCTTATTATAGCCAATGCTGGATATTTTAATTAAAAAGCACCACAACATCCACAGATGTATTGTTTCCCACTTATTCCTCCCCTTGTCTATGTGCAAAACTACAAATGTACTTCTGCCCCTGAGCTGCAAGGAATGAATACCATAGCAGATAGGTAGGAGAGAAGCAGTAGGTTTCCTAAATTTGTGTGTGACATACCTTAGCGTCAAAATTCTCATTGCAGCACACAAGCTTTTTGTAGTTCTCAGAGTTTTACATGGTTACCAAAGGGAGGTGGGAAATGGAGAGGAAAAACAAAACAAACCAAGCCAACCAGTCGCTGCATTTAATTTATGAGCAAGATTATTGTTTTACAAATAACCTTCATGATAAATAAAGTCTCATAGCAATATTTTCAACTGTGCTTTTATCAAGACTCTAAGTGGTATGTGTAATATGCCTGGCAATTGAATCACAGCCGTGTGCCTGGGCAGGGAATCTCTGCAGAGACAACACTTCCTTAATTTAAACAATTGTAGGCTGCAGGAGTTCAAAAATTTCAGCTGACTTTAACTGTCACTAGCCCAAGCACCTTTATCCCCAGGCGAGCAGCAGCAGCTGGATTTCATTTCCTGCTGCCAGACTGTCCGACATCTTTGCTGAACATCCCAGGAACTGAGCGTCTTTACTTTAAGGATTTTATTCAAGGTGACAGCTCCTCACACTTTAGCGTTCAGATCACCTCAAGTAGCTGAGATATCAGTGAAAATGAGAGCACTTCTCCAGCAAACTCCAAATTTAGACTGACTTAGGTTATCCTTAGGCCTCTAGACCCAGCCTCCATGACAGTACAGGCCTGCCAGTAACTTTAAAACTACAGTGGAGTTTGTAATGATGTCTGGGGAGAAATATTCTGCTGGAGCAGCGGAGGATACTATAAGCGATAGGAAATGATGTCAGATTTAGTTAGGGCTGGAGACAGTGTTAGAATATACTTGGCATAATATGGCACCGGTATCTCTGTCAGTATCTCTGTTTTCTGTCACTGCACACAATCCCAGGCCTGTCTGTAGCCCTGACAGTGTCTTTTCAGATCAGGTTATTGCCAGCTTGGAGACTGGCTCAGTGCAGTACCATACAGCCCCCTTTGTTTGAAGTCTGCCCTTTTGTCTTTAATGCACTTGATGTCTATTTAAATCTGATGGTGAATGCAGTATCTGTTTTCCTGTCAAGAGATCATTGACAATATTAATACCTCATGTCCTTGCCTCATTTTCTAAGCACTGACACCTAGCTGGTCTCCAGCATTCATCAAACAGCACTCTCTCACCAGCATCTCTATAAACAGTCTTGCTCCCTGTCCTTAAGAAATGCAGCAGATCTCAGACAAGACTTTTATCAATGCCAGTGAAAAAGGAGTCTGAAGAAAGCCATTAATAAACTGTTTGTATCCTTTAGATTTAGACCTCTAAATGGCCCTGTTGCCTACCTAATGTCTGCTGCAGTTTAACTTGGAATATCATCTGGTTGGGGGGGTGGGGTGGGGGAACCCTTGCTTTTCATTAGACACTCATTTAGGAACAATAATATCATTGCTTGAACGTTGGAAACTGCTCCACTAGTGAAATTATTGAAGAAAGGTCCGTGGAGGAGGGGAAAAGGGATCAGGGACTGCACCGTATAGTCCCCATTTTTGTCATCCTCAAGAAGAATGTATTTTTCTTGACAAATTATAGGCCTATATATAGATATTCCACCCCACCACCACAACAGGAATTTGTTACTATCATGATGTCTTAGTAGGAAAGAGGGTTAACATTAATCTTGCACGGCCTTGTGCCTTCCAAGGCTTTAGTTGCTTATCTAGTGCATGTTATATTGGAAAAATAGATACGGAATATAAAAGCTTGCATACTTAATTCTTACTGTAGACGGGCACAGTATTTGCTGTGTGAGTCCTGGTAAGCTAAAACAGCAGTGAATTGAGGATCTACTCCTTCCCTCATCTTTACCCTTTGTGTAAGGCAGTGCTTGTCTCCTTTGGGCTAGGTTATGTTTGCCCTTATGGGGGTGAGCTAGGTACTTCAGTGACTGCTGTGCTGTGACACTCCCAAGGCAGAGGAGACCCTTTCACCTTCCTTCCGTGCGTGCATGCGTGGGAGGTAACTTCTGTTTGACTATATGTGCCTGAGGGCACAAAGAACAACTCTGCTAGTAAAATTTAGCATCTTTGAGGATGTTCACAGGTGGGATGTGACTGTGAACTTAAGCTTTCACATACCACTTAGTACCACCAGAGGGGATGCTTTTGAATAAGCTAGTAAGATCTGCAGGTATGTGTGTCTCACCCACAGCAGTTAAGGCTTCCTGAGACATCTTGCCACCTTTATGCACTAAGAATAATGTGGCTTGTCTCCCCAGGCAATGTTCTGGCTAATTTTTGAAAGCACCCTCTATGTACCAATATTTAGCATAATTTAAAATTGCATCTTGCCCATGGAATGTTGTTTGGAGAGGCACTTTGGATATGTTTTTACTAAATGTTTATTTGTACTTCTGGGGAAAATGCTGGAGTCTGGAGGACTAACTGTTAGGAAGAAGTCCCACATTCTAGCCTACGACTTCCCATGTGGATTTCAACTGCTCAGTTCTGTGCCACTGCAAAGCAGGGATGGCTTTAGGGGCTTGCAGGATAACTTTCTGAAGGTTTGAAAGTTTTTTCCTGGGTCCACATTAAGCTGTAATTCTTTGCTGCTTTTTTTTCTTTTTGGTTTTAATCACCAAGAAAACCCTATAAACATGTAGCAGGGAATTTATGGAGAGTACAAAATGTAACTTCAAGCCAGACTTTCTGGTTTTCAAAAGCAGAAGAGAGGTACTGTGTGGATTTAAAAGAATGTCTAATATTTCTGTGTGATGTCATTCCATTTTTAAGATCCTTCTGTGTTTAACAGGATAGGTTGTACAGGTGCTTGAACACCTTTCCCCAGTGGATTCAAAACTGAGAACTGAAATGGAAATACTGAATATTTCAAATGCACAAACTTCTTTTTCAGAACAAGAGAAAACGTTTCCCTCCCCTCCTTCAAATTTTACTTATGTGCTTTATTTGCATATTGTGCCACTGCTGTCCTAATTTTAATTACTTTCTCTTTATGTTGCAGGGATTTTGGGAAAATGCCGCTACATTTACTATGGAAAACATTCTGAGGGCAACAGATTTATCCGAGATGACCAGCTATGAAACAGTGCTGTTTTGGGCCTTTTCAATCCTTCCACATAAGAAGCACAAATTGCATTTAAATTTTAAGCATATAACTAAAGTCCTCTAGTGCCTTCTGCTGACTTTGCCAAGCCTGTCAAGATCATCCTTCTACCCTAGTCTGAGTAGTCACACCGAGATTGACATGATTGCCTTTAAGCAGGTCCCATTCACCAGTGTGACAGACAGCTGCAGCCAAGCACCCTGCCTGACAGGAGGAGCACTGTGATGGATTGCCTGGTCCAATTGCTGCTTGCAGAAGAGCAGAGGTCACACCTGGGGCTTCAGTGAGCATGCTCCGTCGGTCGGCACCCTAGCAAAAGCAGCGCATTTATCTTCAACTTGCCTGTTGAGTGAAAGTGGCTGGTGATATCAAAGTGTTTATAAAAGAGAGACTATAATTTCAGATGAAAAAGCCCTTTTTTTTTTCCCTGTGAATTAAGTGCTTGTGTTTACCATCTCATACATGCTTACACAAATCCTTTCACAGTGCCTTTTTGTTTTGGTATGTCCCCCTTGCCTCTAAATGAACCTAGATGGATTATTTTTTTCTTTCAACATGGAAAAAAAATATAGCCTGAAAATATTTCATCCATGCAAAGTACTATCAATTTGTATAGTTGTTTATATGCAGAGGAAAAGAATTTAAGCAATTTTGAAGACAAACAAAATTTGCTAATTCCTAAATTACATCTCAACATTTACTAGCTCTGACCTTCAGAAAAGCAGTTATTGTTTAATGCTGTAGAGTAGAGGCACATCTTAACTGTACATACTGGGAAGAAGCCCTCAATTGTGATATTGACAGTACACGTATTATTCCTGGCTTATTGTACAAGGTATATTTAACTGGTACAGAGATGGTATTTGGAATTAAATGCTTGCATTTGAAAAGAAAAAGATACTTAAAAGGAGTGACATAAAATAAAATTTCCACTAGATGGGTGCAATTACAGAGGTGAAAAAAAGTCAATAAAAGTAACCGGTGGAATTAACATCATTAACAGCTTTACTAATACGTTATAGAGATGAGTTCTGATGATGTCTCTGTAAGAAAGGCCATTGTCAAATTTTCAGTGGAAAAAATATAAATGCATGGCATATTTCCTGCTTTTCTGATAAACAGGTTGGACATATTCAGAATCACGAGCTTGTTACTGTGAAAAAAAGTTCCCAATACTTCATGCATATATTGTGTTACATGCTACTAGATACAATTGGATCAGCCAAGAAATATGCAAAAATTCTGACCTCTGAGCTGCTCTAAACCCATGCATATTGGTCCCAGTTGAAAACCATCAATGTCTGGCTGTTCTTGGCTTGTTTGAAATTACTTGGTGGTCTTTATTAATTTTCCTAGTTGAAAAAATGTCAGTTTTTAGAAGCTGCTTAGTTTTGGAGCTAGTGTCGCAGGTGGAAGTGAACTGGGTATTGAAGCCAGTCATGAAATCAGATTTGACTGATGAAAAAGAATGAGTCACTGATAGAGTGACAAAGGTAAGCTTGCTGCTGCTGAGCATTTTAGACCTTATGTAGAAAATGGAAACCTTCACTCTGAAAGTCTGCAATAAATCTTTAACAGATACTTAAAGTCAGTGATAATCATAGTGATGATCCAGTTAACTCCACCTGTGGTTCAAATTGAGCTCTCAGCTGTTTGCCATACAAACTGGCTTGTTGACAGCATGTTTTGGCCCCTTGTAATGCCTCTGCTTATGTCTTACATGGCTACAAATGAAACGACAGTTCACATTGCAAGTCTTATGAGATATTAGATAAATGAAAACTACATGCCTCTTTTTTTTTTTTATCTGAAATATCATTAAAAATATTTAGGGCACTTGTCATCTCTCTTGGTTACCAAAATAGCAGCAATCCTAGTTTGTTCCTATCATATTGTCTGTTTTGAAGCCTCCACACACTTTGGCTGTGACATATTACAGGCAGCAAGGTTCTGAACAGGGGTATTTAGAATAACCTAATGTCACTTTCAGTCTGGTTGCATGTATATTCTTGTCTTTATAGGGGGCTTTAACCCTGCCTCAAACAATAAACAGCACTTGCAAACTGACCGCATGATTTTTCCGTCTTTATTTCACTTGTTTACTTTTCCTAATGTCAAAACCATTTGTATCATTTTTGGGAGTGTTTTCTTCCTAGCAAAGCTTTGGAGGCAAAAATATTTTTGGAATGAGATACGATCAAAGTCTCTTCCAGTTTGGTTTTTTTGTTTTCACTTGGGGGATTACATATCTATAGTTAAATATGGCAAAGCCCTAATTAAAATTTGCTCAAAGGGAATTCACACTAAATGTCACTGATTCAAAAAAATCAAAAGGATTATCTATGAATAATTACTTTTTACTAGTAACATGTATTAGGATATTATTTTAAAACAAGCCTGGATGTTTATCACTGTTTATAGTAACTTCCCTTTTTAATGCGTGGAGCATTTTATTTTCAGATGTGTTCTGCTGAAGTTCTGTTTTAAGAGGTGGAAAACATTTGAAACCTGGGGCTGCTATCTACACTCGGTTTGTTCTTCACTGGGAACTGTGTTTGGATTTCTTAGCCTAACTGAGTATCATTTAGGATGGAAGCTGTGGTAAAGTGATTGAAGAAGAGATTGCACTCCCTCTTCTTTCCTCCCCCTTCTCCATCCATAGCACATCTTTGCCTCTCAAGGTTAACTAGGCTATTAAAAAGAAAAGATTTGCTTAAAAAGCTTTGAAAATGTGTATTTTTCCAGAGAACCACTATATTCCTAGTTCTTTGTGTTGTCACAAGAAAAAATTTGGCCAGGCACATTTCTTGACAGTTAACAACATTTGAGATCTGAGATGTGTTTGAAAACTTCAGTCTCATGTTCAGTCTTATAATGACCAGTACTTTGGCTTTTGGCAGACATCACATATCTTCACAAATGAAGACTAGGTGGCAAATGGTGTTGCTAGGAGCTGCCTGTAGTAGCTGTGCTTAGTGCATTCCTAACTTTATGTAGCGAAAACATTAATTCCTAACCTTTTAATTAAAAGGAAGACAAAAAAAATCCAAACAACCTTCAGTGAAAATCCTACCATTATGGATACATGGACCTAACTTTAGAGAAAAACATCTCTAATCACATGAGTTGTGTGCATAAATGATTTACGGTATTGCTGAAAGTGTTACCAGTGAAACCACTTTTTTCTCCTTTGTTGGGGCTGAGTATCATGATATTTATTCTAGTATTTACTGTACTCAAACTGTGAGTCCCTTTGAAGTTAGTGTTTTATCCATGAGAGTTAGGGTTACCAGTATGGGAAGGCTGGTATACAGCTCCCTTTTTACTATATTTTGTTCTTTGAGTAGAGCATTATATGACTGCTGAATGTTCAATTCTCACATCTTCTTTACAGATGAAAAATCACTGTGTGTTGGTCTAATGTTGCTCGCACTGAAGTCAGAAGAAAGAAACAAACCTGTCTGTGCTTTTGCAAATCCTTTCTGTAAATTATGGGGTTCACTTGCTGCCAGTGGATATATTAATATTTTTTATTCTTGCCAACAATACGAGTATGTTGGGAAATGTTTATCTCCAGCAGAAACTTGCTAGGTGCAGCCACTGTGGTAAGTTTCTGAATCAGCCCATTTTATACTGACTCACACTGAGTCTTACCACATATTTCTTCTTTATGTGGTGCGATAGTTGGCACATGAGCCTCTGCTTGCTTAGTTTGGGAAAGTTTATTCTCTTTATTCTGTGTACAATTGTCTGTCTTCCTTCTTTGTTAAATGGTTGGTATACGTGAAAGAAAGAGCTGAAATTCAGCTTTCCAGAGGTGTAACCATATAGCCAAGATTGAGGCTGTTTGACACTTAGATTTCTAATATCCATTTGCAAGTTCAGTCTGGGGAATCTGACAGTGAATCAGGTGATCTGAAGTCAGGGGTCTTGCATGGTTTGCTAGCTGTTGTCCTCTGTTCCTAAAGATTTCTAGCTGTGTCCTTGTCTGCTTCAATTGCCGTGTCATTGCTCTGCAAGTAAGTGATGGCACAAAATAGGTAAGTGCTCCCCTTTTTGTTTTTAAAATGAAATTTCTGCTTCGCTGCTTGCAGCGTACAATTGAAATGCATAGTTTATCTTTTCAGCGTTTTTATATGTACACCTGGGTAACCATTATCTCTCACGGACTAGTCTTTTTCTGCTATTTAGTTAAAATTTATTTTCTGCACTGCTTTCTACTCCTAGTAATGGGCATAAAACAAAACAAACAAGATATGATTGTGAGAAAACAACCGTCAAAAGATGTTACTGCAGGACTATGCTTATGCTAACAATTCTGTGTGACAGGTGAGCATTGTTATATGTAAATACATCTAAATGGCTTGAAGGACCAAGATGTCTTCTGGTCTGGAGCCTTCTTGGAGTTAGCCTGTGACTGAACAACTGATATAGCCTTTGATTTCCTTATGCCACTCTAGCAGTATTAGGTGGTTCGAGAATATTGTCTTACCTAAAATGAGTTAATGCTCATTTTACTTCCAATATCTTGGTAGGTTATTCAGATAATATTAGATTATGTGAGAGTTAGGTCCAAGAAAAGCATCCTCTTCCAATCATTTATAACCTGTTATTAAGAACTCTTAAGAGTATTTTCTTTGGCATTTGTTATGTGAGAATGCTCAGGATATACTCAGCACTCCTACTTCATCGAAGCTGGTTGAATTAATATATTTTCCATACGCAATACTAAAGCAGCTGAATCTTTCTAGAAGTTACCTTTTACGTTAGGTGACTCTGATGGACTTGCCTCTGGTAATGTTGTCAACCTGAAGCTGACCCTTTTGCAGAGTTGCTGACAATTAAATTTAGGTTTCAGATCAGGATTTTCACAAGCCTTCAAGGAGCAGATATTTTTAAGGACAAGCTAAGTCGTGGTCATGGCACATTCACAAAATATCATCATCATCTCAGCATCCTCAGCATTTTAAGGGAACAGCGTCTTGGAAAATACGTTTACTTCTAGGCTAGTTTTAAAGTATATTCTACTTTATCACATTATGTGCAGTGTTTGGGCTGTGAGAGCACGTTCCTCTATGTGTTCAAAACATCCTTCCAGCACACGTTTAAAATATCTTGCAAATATTTTGCATTCTCTTTGAAGTTTTGCTGCCAATCCAAAAACAAAAGTGCAATGTCAAGGGTTTTTAAAATACAGTTTTACCTTAATCTAGAAGGCTTTTTTAACACATCATCTCACCTCCCATCCACAGCTCCATAGATTCTCTTAGAAAAGAATTACATTCTTATGGTATTATAGTTTTATAGCAAAATGTGTAGGGACTTTGTTCACAAATGTCAGTATTAAATTTAGGTTTTAATTCTATATTTTATTTGGAAGTAAAACAAAGTTTCACAAGTGTCTTTGAATGACAGTCTGGAGAAAATCAGAAGCAGAGAAGCGTGGCTTAAGAAATTCCATGTTACTTTTACATTTGAATGACAAAAAATCTGCTAAAGAATACCAAGGTAACTAAAATTGATATTGCTGACACAATTTTTATCTCTAATTGTCCTCCTACTTTTAAATTAACACTGTTTTTGCAATTAAGTATTTAAGATTCAATATAGGGAAAACAAAGAAAGGAGATTTCAGAAGACAGTCTGCTTATTCATTTCATAGGCTCCTCTGATTTTATAAGGCCTTTGAAACAATGTGTGCACTCAATTATCTAGTGTTCAGTGTATCTACTGAGTAAGCAGACAGTTGTGGACTTCAGGGAATTTTCAAACACACATGCTGTTCAACCTTAGCAATTTTCTTTTACCTAGGAATTGTTTTCAGAAATTCCCATATAATGAAATTTCTGTTTAAGTTGATAGCTGTAAATGAGGGCACAGTTGGTTCATTTCCTTTTGACAATAAGCCAAATTCATCCCTAGTGGAACTCCATTGATTTAACTCTACTTGAGCTAAGCTACACTGGGGATGAATTTGGCCCAGCTTGAGAATTTTTTTTAATTCATCTTTTCTTTAATTTCCTTTAGCTTAGTAGTCAATTTAGGACTGGTCAGAGGATTACAGTGCAAGAGAGGGAAAAGAAAAACTTCTCTGCTCAAGAGTCATTTCCTTTTTAATACCCTTCTGATTTAACCATGACTTGTAATGTGTTTCAGGTAGCCAAATTTCAGCATCAATTTTGGAAGAAAGTTCACTATACTTTTAGTCTCCTTTCTTGGCTACTTCCCAAACCACCAAATCACCACGTACTATACAATGCACATATTATGAAAGGCAATGGAAATGTCAGTTCAGTGGGAAACTATTTGGATAACCTGCAGTTATCAGCTGGTGCCTGATATGGTTAGCCTGAGCTCCATTGATCACACACCTCTTTGGCCATTACTTCAGATAGTGGTGGAACTGCAAGATTTTGACATCTGCAGTGCCTAATAGAGCTTCTCCCAGCTACTGCTTGCTGTACTTGGATTTCTGAGAGTCTTGGGTGAATTCTGTCCATGTGGTGCTCATTCTGGTCTTTTTTTTCTTTTTTTAATCTTTTTTGTAAGTTTTAGTTACAGTGAGTTCACACCAAATAGATTTCAAGTTTGAGCAAAAGCTGAAAGCATCGTTCAGCCAAAAACACGACTGAGCTGCATGTGGTTTTCATCTGAAACTGTAAATCTGCTGTGTTCACTGAGGGGTTAGCAAACCTGGCCTGAATGTCAAACCTCTAGAAACTCTCCCAAATTGGGCTAGTTCTGGGTTTCATTATGAAAGGTTTGCACAGCTCTAGCTAAGCACTCATTTTCCACTTTCAGATAAATGCTTTTTCAGCTGTATTTATGAGGGTTAAGAATAAAAAACAAACAAACAAACAAACAAAAAAAACCCCAAAACCTTCCAGCTATTAATGTTAATCACAAGTTTATATCATAACATAAGCACATCCTGAGTCTTATCCTCTATCCATTCATGTAAATCTTTCAGCATCAATGGCAGTAGGAGCAAATATTGCAAAATGTAGGAATGCACACACAGTTTAAAAGGAAAAAATAGAGGTCTGCCTTTAAATTAACAAAGCCAGGAATAGGATGTTGTACTTTGTGTTTTGCTCTATTCCCACATTCACTTTTGCACCAAGTACTTAGCGACAATATAGGAGCAAGCACAAGTTTCAGCTTCATGCTGGAATGGTTTGCATTTTCCTATGGGGCATCAAAATATACATTACAGCAGGGATTTTGACATAAGGAAACAAAGTATATGATATAAAGAATGAGTGACTATCACGCGTGCTAAGAAAGAAGCCCAGACTTGTTAGATTCCTAGCTGCTTCTGCCTGATAAACTTCTGGAGCTTTACATAGCAGAAACATTCTGTTAATCTATCGACATGGGAATTAACATTATTATACAAAATTGTAATCTATTCCAAAGTAATTATATCTAAACGTTTAGTGAGGTTGGTGGTTTTTGGTTTGTGTTTTTTTTTTTTTTTTTTTTTTTTTCTTTCTTCTTTCTTTTTTCTTTTTTTTTCTTTTTCCCTTAAATTGAAATATGAAGGATTTTGTCCATAAGGTATTCTGCTACACTTGCCATTTGTTTTCTAATGCTTAGTAAATTCACATTTTGCCTGATTGGAAGGCCAGCTTCAACGAAATTTTGGAAATATGAACAAATGCTCTGGGCCTGCAGACTGTGCTGATGAATGTTTTACAGGAAGGTAGAAAAGTAGATTTCAGGACTATGAGACAACATAAGTGGTTTCAGTTTGTGCCTATTTCAGTGGTTTACCTGTAAAAGTTACTAAAATAAAAATATATATCCTGGTTTCCCTACTGAAATAATATAAAATAACCTTACCTGAGAGGATGCTGAACTAAAACATTCCCAGCTCTATTGCAATAACATATAAAAAGAATTGTGTTGTCCCTCTGTTTTTATTTTGTACAAAATGCTATATTCAAAACAATTTCCCCCCCTTCAGTTAAAACAAAATCTTAAATAATTGACCCTGTTAATGCCATTATTAAAATTCATCCTTAAGGGCATTCCAACATAAATATCAGTTATAACAGTTGTATCTTTTTGGAGTAGTTTGAATATGAGGCCATTGTATGCCATCTTTTCTGAAAGTTATTTTCATGTATCCTTCCTGCTTATGTGTTTGAAATAAATAGGTGAGTGCAATAGAAAGCAGTGACTGTATTCTCGTGTTTAATCATGGCTGTGTCACGCTTGCTTAAGTTGTAGTAGTTCTTGACTAGAACGCAGAATGATCTCTTTTATGAGGTCTCCTCTCCTGCTGGTTGACTGCCTCTCCTCATCCCCCCCAGAGAAGAAAGCATCATGAAAGGCTTGGGAATCTTGTTTATCCTTAACTAATGGTAGCAGTGTAACTGAGGATAATCTATTCTGGCCCTTCCCAACTTTGTCTTTGATAGTCAGTCACTGATTTCCTAATTACGTGGAATGCTAATGTAAATTCTTGACTGCATGTAGTGATAGTTCTGGTTATATGATTCTACGATTTGTTTGGTATTAACTTTTTGATTTAGTCTTCAGTGCAGCAAAGGAAAAGGTGACTGCAGAATCACTTGCTCTTAAAGTAACTTCACCTGGAGCTTAATAGAATTTGATCAATTCTTATGTTTGGAATTATAATCTTCTATCTAGCATTGAAATAAATGGTGACGTGGTGCCTCAGAGGAAAACAAAAACAAACAAACAAACAAAAAAAACCCCAAAAAAATAAAAACCTGGAGGCTCTGAATGTCAGGATCGAATGCATGGTGTGTTTGGTACTCAGCAAAATCTGAACACAGCACTGAGGACTAGAATGCTCATCTATCCACAGGGAGAGTTGCATTTTACTTGAAGTTTTGGCAATGCACTCTTCAATGTCTCATACTACCCTCTGCTAAATTACCATCTTTTATCTGGGCCCAGCTTTCTCCATAGTCAGATGTAAATAGGCAGAATGCTTCACCTAAAAAACAATCAATCCCTCTAGGATCCCTTTAGGACTAGCATGGAAATGGGTGCATACGATATGTTGTCAAAAAACAAGATTAAACTGTGTGTTTGCATGTACATGCAAGCTCATGTGCTATCATTGCATTTCTCTTCTTGTATTTTTAAAAATAAGTTTATCCAGGAGCACAAATAATTATTTTAAGAATATAAAATTTAAGTCCAACTGCTAGTCAAATCCAGCTGAAACATGGCCAGTTGAAATGGGCAAAGAGAGCCCCAGAGTGAAATTACACAGTGTTTAACTGTGTGAAACGTGTCTGGCTGCCCATATATAGTCACAAATAACTCTAGGAGAATCTGGAGAACTCAGACTGCCCAGGGAAAAGGAAGAAAAATGACTGTTTATTATATCAATTAAGCCCAAAGGGAAAATGTCATAATCAAGGAGCCTAGAGTTTATGCTTGTTTTAAAAAAAAAAAAAAAAAATTTAAAAGACAAGAAATCCCAATCTGATCTTGAAAATGACATGTATTTATTTTAAATGAATCTTAATGATACAAGGCTACTCTCTTCTTCTTCTGAATTGTGTTTTCAGCTCCTGAAGGTCCCACCCTGAGACCCCTTAGTGTCCATTAGCAGATCCATTTTTTACCCTTAAACTATATATTCTTATAAAAATGTTAATTCTTCCAAACCTTGAAAAAATCACTCTGATACACTGTGTATTTTATATGCCAAATTATTCCACTTTAATGGAAAAAGAACAGAAATGTTAAGGAATTCATGTGTATCTGAGTTGTGCACATCAATCTTCTAAGGCAGCACATAACAAAGGTCAGAAATAGCCTAGCGCTGTGTTTTGTGTAGCTCATCATTCTATGAGAAAATATGCCCAAGTTCCTCCTAAAACATTGTTTTCAAGCATGGTTACTACTGAATATATTTCTCAATGACAAGATTTATTTGCCTCTATTTTGATATGTTTAGGGGAAACTCAGGCTGACAGTTAGAGGAGGCAGGAAGAGGGAACCACAACAAGTTCCACCCAAACACAAAATGTCATCTCTTCCCTCGCTAAGATACAGAAGCATCCTGATGAAAAAAAGAGCAGACATTTAAAAGTTTCTGACATGTGTCACAGATGCAGCCATTGAGCCACTGTTCCTGATGTAGCTTGAGATGACAGCATCCAAGCCATTGGAACTGGCTGCGGGACATTCAAAGTTTGGTGTGTGTCGCATTTAATCCTTGTCATGGCATATCTAGAGAATAAAAAAGACAAATGGACACAGGCAGTAGTGATAGTTCAAAAAACTTAAAATAAAGCTTCCCAGTCTAATTGATATTATCAAGCTGTGCTAACATTTACCAGCCACCAAGTAGACAGACATGAGGTCAGCACCCTTTTTTTCTGCAATTTTCCCCCAAGTCAGAAGGATAAGTCTTTCAAGCTTCCTATAAGGGTGACCCAAATACATGAACTGTTTACTCAGAAATAGCACTGACTTGCTGAAGACAGTCCTTAATAATCAAAACATATAAAGACAAAAAGGCTTCAACCACTGATAAAGCGACTTGTCATAAATAAATAACTAAATGAAGTTATTTATTTACACTAGCTTAGGATCCAGCCAATAATAACAATTATTCTACCAATGAGTTGATAATTTATTGATTGTACTACCTCTGAATGTTTTACAACCTTCATTTCTGATTATGCTGTTGTAAAGCTGAGATGCAGGCAGCATAAAATAACATTCTTTTGGAGTTATCATGATGGCATCTTTTTTCAAGTAGTGCATCATTTAATGCTGGACCAAAAAAGTTTGTGTAAATAGAACTGATTGTGTGCAGTGGCTCAAGGAGAGCAGCACAGATCACTTGAATCAAGAGCTTTACATCTATGTTTCCAGAGAATTTATAGTCAGCATCCCATTAGTTTGTCATTGATTGCAGGCTATGAGTGCCTGCTCCTCATCTAACTTCCAGGGGACGTTAGGGGATACTTTTCCATTTGGTAGCCTGGGAGGTGAATGCAGAGGATTCAATTTTAGCATTTTCCAAATACAATCAACCTCTGATAATGCGAATCCCCTGGCAAGCTGGAAAAAAAAAAGTCTTTTGTATTAAAAAGTCAGTGGTACCTACAGGCTATTGGACTGGTTTCTACTTAAATCTTTTGGCTACTTAGGCGTAGTGATAAATCAAGCATGGGTTTAACAATACTTCCTGCTGTATGTTAAAACAGACCCATAAGACATCCAGAGCGTTACAGACATTATGGTAGTAGAAGGGAAGGTTCCATGAAGGGATGTGTTTAATATACATGGGTTTTGTAAGGTTTTATGAGAGGATTGACAAATATATTTGTTACCGCCTACCTATCCATTACATCGTTGGGAAGGAATTGTTTTATTGTCTGTAGTTCAAAAATATTTTTTAAACAGTCTTTTATCTCTATCTTTTCAAGCAGCAGCAGACCTAAAAGCTTGCAAACGTTGTAAAAAACATTGTATATTTATATCCTAGCTCAAAAACATGGAAAAAATATATTACAAAAGACCTCTTTTTTTAACTCTCCAGTAAAGCATAGCTTTAGGAGAAGTCAAGTTAGTGTGATAACTGACACCCAAAGCCCAAATGTTTTGAGGTTCTCCATTTGACAACCTTAATACTGGCTACACTGACATTCAGACTTGGTTGACTTGGTTGCCTTCTGGAAGAAAAGAATGCTCAGAACGGAACATCTCAATTTCACATGATTTCTTATGCCTTGGAGGGTATGTTCATGGGATATTTTCTGAACTTCTCCCTGTGTCTAAAATATAGAATGATGAGGCTCATAGCTCAGTGGGGAGGCTGCAGCAGACACCAGAGTTTTTGAGGGACAGAGCAGGTAGCTACTGGCTTGCCCACAGAGACTCTCTGTGTAGGGTTGATTGTCCCTCACTGTACCAGTGAATGGAAAATAGATGAGCTTGCAGGTCTGTCTGTTCTGCATGTAACAAGTAAATTGGAGCTCCAATGGATCATTGAACTTGCCTCCAGAATTCTTCTCCTGGAAAATCTGCAGTTGAGGCCTGCAGCTATAGCAGAGCAAAACCCAGGTAATATGTCTTTCTCAGTGGCACCTCACAGAGGAAATAAGCCTTGGTCAAGTTTCAGCTGGGTCTGCCTAACAGCATAAATGTAAATCAGTACTGTTCTGTGACAAGTCACGTTGTATCTTGAGAGGCAAACCACATCCTTTTGTCCTTATTTACAGTGGCACAAGGTGGCTCCATTGCTGGCAGAGAATGACATTTGAAAATGATTTGCTGAGGATATGGACCATTTCTGTGTCATGGAGATTGATGCACAAGTCTCACAATGGGAAAGTATGGTGTAAGCTGAGATAGTAGATTCTTTACTCTTTTTGGTGACACTGTTAAGTCCTGTTAATCTGCTTGGAAGTGTTGTTGCTGTACATCTACCTCCTCCAACAAAAGCTTTTTTATGTATTATGTTCCCACATATAGTGAAACTAGAAAGCAACATCAGAAAATTAAACTAGTAAGAATAAAGGAAAGACACAGGTAGTGCCTCATTCTTTTACAGTAATGACAATGATGCACAGTATAAAAAGACATGGTGGAAATTTTTTTTTAAAACAATTTTTATAACATTGGTGGCTATAGTTGGCCATCTTCATAAATCATGTATAATTTTTTAATGATAATAGATAAGTATTTCATAGTAACTGTGTTCTGAGAGGCAGCTAACACTGCCAGAAAGCCCATTCCTAAGTTTGTTTCTTCATTGTGCATCACCTTCCTGTTGAGGGCAGAATGTGGTTTTTCTTTCCCTCTACTAGAAATAAGCCATCATCTCAAAGAAACCACACTAAAGCGTGGGAGAGAGACTCTTCATTGAAATTATTGTGTTGGATTCCATTCGCTCATTTTTGTGCCATTAAAGAACATTTGCATACTTGACAGCAGCATAAGTTCATTATTTCTCTCTACAACAGAAAGTCAATTTTCTTTTCTGTCAGATAGTTCCAGAGGATTTATATAAGGTAGGGATTTGCCATTTGTCTTAATGGGAGTTACCCCGCTCTGTATAAGAGATAGGTGGCACAGCAAAGGAAGTTAAGTCAAAAGACCCCAAGAGAGCAGTGTTGTTTTTAAGTATTTCTCGTTTGCTATACCAATTTCCATAACATCCTATGCATTATGAAATGCCTGGTTGAGTTAATTTGCTACATTGTAAACTAAATCCATAATTATCACTATTAAGTGTAATTAACTGTACATCTGATCACTGTGAAAGATATAAAAAGACAAGTGTAGCATGAAAACTTTTTAATATCATAACTACTGGTCTGTTTGTATTGTCCTTATTAAATATGCATATGCTAAATAATTTGATTTACTGTTTTAAGCTATGTAGTATTTTGCTTATCCTATGCTGATTACAAAGACACAAACTATTCTAGGAACAGTTTTGGCTCAATACATTTTTTAATGGCAGCCTGTGGGAATCACAGAATCACAGAATGTTAGAG
>NW_008625387.1:29894-61881 GCF_000691845.1 Merops nubicus | reverse complement strand
CAACCCCTATGATTCTATGATTCATCTATGTCTTAATCCCATGTTCTTTCCAACAAGATTAAAATCCACTGTCACACTTTGGTCATCTAAAAACCAAGAAGTCCTTTTCTTCCACCTTCTTCATGTCATCTCCAAAAGCAGTTTCTGCAAACCTGGGTATTTTTGTACCCATTTTTTATTCCAGACATCAAGCCAATTCTCACACAGCTACAGTTTCTACTGCAATTGAAGACAACAGGTGTTAGCTACTTGTCATATTTGCTTTCAAAGTCAATCCAGCAGTTTACAAAATATGAAACTGAACATTAGAAATATCTACCCTAAGGAGAACATGAAGTCTTTATTCAAGGCCAGACTGTGATTATCTTTTATGTAGTTTCAAGAGGGAAAGAAATGATTGAAGGATTTTATATCATAAAATACTGGTAGCCAGCTGCTGCTGTGGTACTAAATACTGCCTATGAATCAAAAGACCAAGGTTCTATCAGAGCCCTAAGTCACTTTCCCAGGCAAGTAAGGAAGCTGGCCTTGGAGAATAGAATTCAGATTCCCCAAAGGCAACAGTACTTTAATGCACAAAACTTTTTGCATTCTTTGTTTCAGAGAGGTAATGCATACAGTATCACTTTGAGCAAGCAACAGGATTACAGTCACTGTCTACCATTGCTTCTTAGTCAAATAAGCTATGACTGGAGTCAGGGTCACCATATGTCCCTGCACACAGAGACTTGCAGCCACAATGGTATACATCTTGTTCTCAAGCTGCTGCAAGGTGCTGTGTTGCAAACAGATTTTCAGTTATTAGCACAGATTTTAGTTGGGGTTGAGGAGATGTATCCTATTTGTCCAAATTTTTCAGATTCCTTTCCCCACTTTTTATTTACTAAGGAGGCATTCCATGTGAAAGAATTTTTATATGTATTTTATATAAAAGTTGAAAGCATTTATCCAGCAACAAGTCCTGAGCACTGAAAAAAGAATATTTGCCAAAATGATTAATTTCCTAATTTTTTCTATTTAATTCCATGAAGGCTAAAAGCTGCACATGAACCAAATAGAAACAAATAATTTTTAAAAAAAATAAAAGCTTTACAAGTACAGAAATAGAATTTAAAGAAAAAAAAAAAAAAAGAAGACGAAAAAGACGAAACCTGTAGGTGAGGAAAACAGGCTAACTGCAGCATGATTTATTTTCATTCTGCCACCCTTATTCACACTAGCTCAAATTTTAGCTCCAAGTCCTGAAAATGGCTCAAGGCAGCTGAGTTTTCATTGGAGGTCTGCCTGGAGCATTTTTCAGGGTCAGGGTCTGCCTCATCAGGTGGTCTTACCAACATGAATTACACTAGTTCAAAGTGAAATTCTAATACAAATTAATCACAGCACATACTCAAATATTTATCAAAATGTTCCTCAACTAGTAATTTCAGACTATAGAATTTGGAGATATGAAATAGATTAAATATTGTGCCTTAGAAGCAGATTCCAGTCCTTTTGACTCTTGCAATGCAGTTTTTAATATTGTTCTTAAGTGGTGACCATTCATCTGCCAAGTGAACCTCACATAACGAGAGAGCTTCCTGCATTACAAATGTAGTGAAAGTTCTATCTCAGAATTCAATTACAAGTATCAATATTTGCTATTCAGAGAAGCAGCTCCAAAATAAAGCTCTTTGATTTCAGATTGTAATTGAAAGTGTAACAAAATTACTGTATATTCTGTCACTTTTGGCACCACTGACAAATACGGGAACTAATCCTGTACCTGCTACCCACATTAACTCTAAGGCAAGTAATCTCATTCAAATTAAGAATGTGTAAATGAAGATTATTCGTGTAAGTAAAAGTTACAAGATAAGTGGATAAATTCGCTGAAATTGAAGGATACAATCCATTTATATTGTTTCTTTCTCTAAGGTACATGGTTTCCTGTGCCTGGTTGAAGCTAAAAGTACAACTGAGAATACAAGACCCCAAATAACAGACACTGCACAAAGTGCAGTCAGCAGCCCTGGTACCACTTGTTGAGCTCATGAAAAAAAGCAGTTCCCAAGACCTTCATGCATCCCGCAGTTCATGTTCTCCCACATGCTCACAGTCTAGGAGGCTCCTGACTCAAACACAGGGCTCAGCCCTACAAACTACTACTTAAGCAGGTATAGCCTACTGACACGACCAGCCCCATTAGAAGGAACAAGACAGAAACAGACATTGGCACTCACCCCACCACCACCCAGTGACAACACAGACGACTTACCAAGGAATGGCATTATAACCAAGCTGATAACACCAAAGGAGCATTTGATTAAGAAAGTTTTAAAAATAGTATCACCACTTTCCTTAAAAAGGGATGAATGAAAATGCTATGGATAAAAACCACTTAGATTTAGAGAACAGTTTTCCAAAGTTCCTGTTACTTTCAAACATTTACATGCTTAAAATCTTCTCATGCGTTGCTTCACAATCAGTACTAGACCATTCTAACCACAATTCTGCTGCCTAGCTGGGAATGTAACAAGCACAGCTGAGCTGCTGAAGAGAGGAATTCACCTGTGTAGACCCTGAGATTAATTCCCAGTCAGCTTCCAGTGATTTCCAGTCACCAGGAGTCATCAGTCATGCCTTGATCTGCCTCTATGGCAGCTGGACTTCTTGCCAGCCCTCACTAACAGTCCAGTGCTGTGTAAAATCCTGAGTCCCTCAGATGGTGAAGTAAAGGCAATTAGTTTTTAAGGTTAAAAGTAGAGTTTTGTGGATTAAATCCCTAACCTGTATCATCATTCTCAGAAGGATAGGTATTTTTATACTATTTGTTTAAAAAATAAGCAAGCCGTATGTAGATTGAGCATGTGTCTTCTGTGCAAGGGCAATAATTGCATTTCACCAAAAATTGAGTAAGTCTATCGTGTAAATGAAGGACTCCCTAAGCTCACATTAGCGAGAGACACCGTAGCAATCTATCATTTCAATGATCCCTGAACAACAGGATCTGTGAGTAATTTTGACAGAACAGATTATGACAGCTTCATAGGAATTATTACAAGTTGCACAGGCAAAAATCTACAGAATAAAAGGAATCAAAATAGGATGTAGGCTGTTGTGTCAATTCACATATGATCGAGCGTTGAAAGTAAACTTGCTAAGATCAGTGAAGGAGTTTACTAGGATACAAAGACACAGTGATAGTACAGGAGCAACTAAAGTGTTGCATACAAACTAACCATTTCCATAGCCAAATGGAGATTTTGTCATTAAACGGAAAAAATAAACCAAAACAATTTCTTTTCATCTTTCAGAAAGAGCAAAACTAAGCATTGTACTCCTTACACACAACACCAATATGCACATATGTAAATTAGCCTGACTGGCTTCCCAATCAACCTACCAATCCTGTGAGTTAACAGTGTAAAAACAAAATAGTCTGGAATTTTTTTTCCCCCTCAAAAGAAGCCCAGATTATTAATGCATGGCATAGTCTGGTATAGAAACAGGTGGACTGGTATTATTGGGTTAGAAACCTTTTACTTTCACCTCCTTCATTTATCCTTGTGTATCATCTTACACAGAGACAGTCACAAGAAATTTGCCAAGTAGGACAATGTTAGAAAGCTGCACTGGCCCTCTGCTTGAGGAACAATTCTGGTTTTAAGAAAATATTTCTCCATTTCACAGAACTCTCAAACAAGACGCTTGAAATAAAATATTTCAAAGACAGAGAAAGCAGATAGCAAAATACGTCTCTCTCCTCTCAATCTCTCTGCAAGCAAACTAAGAAGCTCTTGTCTGTGAAAGTAAGTGAGTGGAATTTTTCTGCCAGCCCACACCTGCAAATAGTCAGAAAAGAAATAATTCCTAATAGTTCAGAAATGCTTGTTCACAGTAGTTTAGCTTTTCATGTGAACACTTCCTTAAGTACTGACATCATTGTATCTTGTCAATAGAAAGGTGCTTACATTTTGACAGTTTCACACAGTGATTTGCCAATGACCAGGCCCAACAAAAATGATAGCACCAGCAGGAAGATGAACCAATTCGCAGACTGTATTGTATACAAAAATGTTACTATATGAATGATCGCTGGGGGTACAAACAGGTCAGCCAGCTCGTACATGATCGACGCCACCCCCAACGATCCCACAAATGACACGACTCGGCCCACAACAGGTGGTACAAACAGAGACCCGAGGTTGCCCACAGTTGGCATGGGAAACAGCCAGACCAGCAAGCTGAACACATAAGAGAAAGGTGCCCACATGGCAACTCTCATCCGATCGGCCCACGTTTACAAAGGTCTAAACAGACTGGGGCCCAGCTCCAGGGAGAGTCAGGAGGTCTGCCCTGAACCAGGAAGCTCTGTGGAGTGCACTCCACAGACAGACACTCCTGACTCCCTGCAAGTGGTCCCAGCTTTTATCCCCAAGCAGACACCTGACCTTTGTCAACTCAGTGCGGGACCCCTGGGGCTCATTTCCCTTCTGGCTCTCCCTGCAGGGCCGGCCGCACCCTGGGGGGAAGCTATAAGGCAAACTCACCACCTCTTGATGAAGGGCTGTGGGAATCACCCATATGTCAATCTTAATTTGGGGGCTCAGGGTTCAAACCCCAGCATTTCACACAGGTAAAAGAAACAACAGAATGTTAAAATGGACAAGCTGAAAGGAAGAAAAGTTAGCATGTCAATGCTCTGGAAAAAGGCCATTTTTGTATTTAATATTTGCTGCCTAAATTTCAGCATCTTGATATGAAATGTTTTCATGTATATTCCCTCTCCTCTGCTCAGGCACCACTCCATGTGGAAGCAACAAAAGCAGTTCAGACTGACACAGACAATTTCATCAGGACATCATTGGACTTGACAAAAGCTGGTAACTTAGCCTTTCTCTTCCACCTAAATTCAGTGGGAGCTTTGCTATAAAGTTCATGGGAGTTAGAGGTGTCTCAATTCCCAGCATTGTTGAGAAGTACAAGAACAGTTTACAACAACTTCAATGCATTACAAAAGACCTAGACCACAAGATGGTGTTCTGAATGTACATTAGAAGTCAAAAACACCAGACCACAGCACACCTTGATAGTAACTTACCCAAATTGTAACACCTCTTTTCCACATTTTTAATTAAACTTTGCTGTCCCTCAGTGTTACTGTCCACCAATTTCAAACAACTTTCTTAAGTAAAGCAAACTAAAAAAGAAGAAAGGCATATAACTTAGTGAAATATGATAATAATAAACCAACATGATCCATGATCCATTGTATAAAACAATCGCCTCTGCAGAAAGGGCTCCATGGAGATGGTACAGCATTTGTATTTACTAACTTGTTGTAATCAGTGGGCTGTGTTTACTTGTCCGTGTTTGCCTTCCAACACTCATTAACGGAACTTCCCTCATAATGAAACTTCTTCACTGAACACCTTTTGTCTCTGACTCCAAATAGCTGTTTTCTCTGGGAAGGTCAGTAGCTGGTGTGAAAAGCTTTAGGGAACAGTAGAAGAATTTGGGACGTCAAAGCTGCTTCTATTCTCTTTTACCAATAAAATGTTTAATTTTGGTGACTTCAGCCACTGTCAGTGTTTTCATTCATGTGCCACTAACACTGGAAGGTGCCTTCACTGTTTTTTACCCAAGAAATGGGTTTGTTTTCTAAAATATGCATATTGAAGCAACCCAAAAATAATTGCCTACTTAATAAACAGTTTGGGCTAGCTGCAAAAATTTTACTTCAGTGCCATTTGTAAGATAGCCCTAGCACTGACAACCTACTCCTTGTACCTTCTATCACAAAAACTAGAGCACTCAGTCAGGAATTTGGAGGCATTTGAAGTCACATACTTGCCCCATACTTGCCCCTTTCAGAGCATGCCTTCTCTGAGAAACTTTCCCCCACTCTCTCCCTGGATTTCAGGTGGGAAATTTCTAGAAATCAGTTGCCTTTCAATAACTTTTCTTCCATTAAGCTACTGAAACTCAAAATTCATTTTCCCAATTCAGGCAATCTCAAACACATTTACAAAATTTAGATCTAATTGTAATAAATAGAAAAAGCAAAAAAAAAGCTTCCGAACTGAAGTTGCCTGCTATTGAGAGCTCAGAAGTACTTGTGCCTGCTAAAGTCATTCTACACAGGCAGAGACAGCTTGACTCACTTGTAGTTAAATGTTCTTTTTTTCTGGAGAGCTTTGAAATCAATGTTGCTGTATTAGACCTATTTTTTTAAAAAAAAGACTGTCACAGAATTATGATTATGGGAAAATTTTGATTATTCAGTTTTCAACTGCTTCAAATAATTTTCAAACATAGAGTCCAACAGCTGCTAGTTACAGCCAAAATGTCCTGGCTTTCCTTTTCTCAGCTGAACATATACATTGTTTTACTGACCATTCCTGCAGCATAGGCTGCATTACGTTCCTATTCCACTGCCTTTTTTTAAAAATATGAGACATAAAATCGTATTTAATTTTGTTTACAGATTAAATATTAAAGTGATTACACTACCCCAACATACAGCAACATTTCAAAATTTTCATTAAACTGAAAAAATACCAGTGCAGAAGCAAAGTTCCAGAGTTCAACAGCTTCCCCCTTTTCTATGGCTCTAAGGAACTGTCATCTTTTAAGTGCAAAAAACATTCCCAAAACTTCTGAATGTGTACACTTTGTTGGACATTTTTTATTCCCTCCTCTATGTCTATTTTGAAAATCCCTTCATTTAAATTTCAAAAAATACATAGAATTATTCCCATAAGTGTGAAATCTTGCATTTCTGTGTTTCAAAATATAAAATTCCAGTTAATCATATACCTGTGCAATATCAATCTGCCATAGTGATGATACCTCTGTAAAATGAGTAAAAATTGTTTTGCTTTTCAGAGCTTGATGTACAAAAATTAATATCCATTTTGCTCTTGAAGTGTTAGAAACAAGGAAAAACAGAAATCCTGGCAACAAAACTGATGAGGTGGACGTGCTTTACCATGAGCACATATTGTGGTATCAAGGAGATCTGTGGTAGAGTAAAATGAATAAATGAAACGAACTTCCAGAGCAGGAAGAGAGTCAGAAGCAGCAGCATTTTGGGTTTTGAGGAGGATCTCTTGCATAAAAAAATAAACATGGACTGGCATCAGCCTGAAAGTATTTTATTTCATTCTGAAGATTTTTATCTTCCTTCTTTACCAAAATAAATGATAACTGCCATGCCAAAAAAACAAAAAAACAAAAAAAAAACAAAACAAAACAAAACAAAACAAAACAAACAAAAAAAAACAACCAAACAACAAACAAACAAAACCACCTTTTTGCTCTTAATTTCTCAAAACACTCAGTATCAGATGTTCTGACTTTTTAAAACTTTCCTTTAATGTTTTCCTAACAAAAATGTTTGCCAGGTTTGTGCAAAGGTTAGGAACTGTTTGAATATTCCAAGGATCCTTTTTATGATGAGTATACTACGAACAGTAAAAAGCATCATCCTACCCTTAGAGCTATCTTTTCCTCAACATTGCGCAAGATGTAGTAAATATATGCATCCTCATGCTCCACTCTACTCCCCTGTATAATAATATGCTGCCATACCTACATTGTCTTTAACTAAAGTCTGATTCATTTATGATTGTAAGGTACCCTGAGAGGCTCACTTAAAAGTATAATATCAGAAAGAGCTTTTGCAAAGAGCATCATAAATGAAGTGTTGTTATAATAAAATTAATCTTTTCTATAAGAAAAGGTACAATTACATTCATATGTATTTCTTAAACACTAGAAAGAATCATATAAAGAGATTTTAGTCAACTGAAATGCACTGCTATCCATATTTAAGTACAGAAGAGAACATTTCGTAATGATTCCGTTTCTAACATCTCATATTTGTGATCTGGAAGCCAAGTATAAGAATAGGCTTAAGCTGATCCTTATGAGACACCAGGCAACTGAGGGTTAAAATCGGCATCTCTGTTTTGTTCCTCTTCTCCCATGCCAAGGTGCAACAAAGAGGCCTAGCTCCAGGTGACCTGATGTGCCATATGTGCTGCATTTCCTGCACACCATAGGAGTTGAGAACAGCATTTCCAGGTTTACAGCTAGTCTGATTTTTCTTGCTTTTTCTCAGTTTAAGCCTGCCCCCTCCTGTTGTTTATGCATTTTATTTAATTTATGCCTTTTTTTTTTTTAAATATAAAAAATGCAATTAAAAACATACCACAATAAAAGGCACAGGAAGGGAAAATGGATGTATTCCCTGAAAGACATACAGCCACATTCAGCCCTTTGGAGAAACTGCTCACAGAAGCATGAAATTTTCACAGATGTCTGGGTAGTTCAAGGATAGAATGACTGACATGTTCTGCTGCCCTTGCTGTTTGGAATATTTTTGTGGGTGGCTCTCTTTCACAGCATTTCAAAATACAAATAAGCATAGATATTTTCAAAAAGGGAAAACATACACTAAAAAGGAAATTATATGAAAAACTGGCTTTGAAGGGGCCATTTATACACAAAAGTTACAGCATTTGGCTTGGGCTTAGCTGTATGGTTAGATTTTAGGAGGTATGCCAGCTTTTCTTAGGCACCTCAAACTGATTAACTGGTTCTGAAATCTGCCGTGGAGGGGTAACAACAAACATAGGAGGCAAAGACACTCTGGGTTATGCTGCAGCTGTGCTCTACAGAGCTCCAACAGCAGTGATGCTGGCATGGGAAAAGAAAAATCAAACACCACCAACAACAGGGAAACAAGACCACTCAGACTACAGTTTTTTAGGCTACTATTATAGCTACCACACAGCATAACTTCTACTACAAGAGCACCACACGTGCAAAAGGTTGTTCCTCACACGCAGACTCTTCCTGGAGCAAGCATATCAACCTGGGTTTGCAGAGGCAGTAAAACAGGAATTACTGGCAGTTAATTGCCTTCCAGCCACCACTTCCCCTTGGGATTGGGCATGATGATGTTCCAAACACTGCCCAACACAACAGAACAGTAAGTTATACCCAATGTTACAGACTAATCACTTCTTAGATTAATTTGGAAACTAAAAGTCCACAAAAAAAACTAGCATGAGTAAACACTTTGCATTCGTTTAAAGCACAGTGAACAAAATTTCCTTCTCCCAGAATATCTATATCCAAATCTCAAAAAAAAAAGACCAAAATATTTTAAAATAAATTCCATGCATAAGCCTATTTTTGACAACCAAGTTATGTGTCTATAAGAACATGGCTCAGGGTCAACAGTGCTAATCCAAAAAACACTGCTTGCATAAAACCAACATACTTAACATCACAATCCTATTCTGTTTCCATGTTCTGGTCAGTAAGACTGTTTTCTAACCACATTCAGGTCATTAAATAACAGTGAATCTCTTACTAAATACAAGGCCTGATTCTCATCTCACCTGAACTGATGGCAAAGTTCCTAGCAGCAGTCTGGAACTGATAACACTATATATATATAACATACATAATGTAATGGGTTTTGATTGATTGTTTGTTTGTTTGTTTGTTTCCACAGGAGAAAGATCAGGCAGTATATATCTGTTTTACAGTAAAAACAAGATATTAATATTACCCAGTAATTCAGCTACTTCCCAGTCTTCAGGCAAACTTTGGTGAAGTGAGCAGAATCCCTGTTTTCACACTTGCTAATGCTGCCAGCTTGAGGAATTTACATGAGAATATGTTCATTTTCATGCAAGTTTGAGTCTGGTTTGGTTTTGGTTTTCGGTTTGTTTTTTTTTTTTTTTTTCAGATAGCTTTCCAGAGTAATAAATATCATCTGGTTGTAAAGCTACACTCTGCACTATGAGTTAGGTGCTGAGTATCTATTTAGTAAAAAAATACAGTAGACCAATATCATAATTACACAATATTGAATCCAGATACAATTTGAGAAGGTTACATTGAATGCTGATGGCTAGGAAAAAAACAAAACAAAACAAAACAAAAGGAAAACCAAACCTCTTTCAGACAGTTTATTAATAACTCACAGCAACACTGGAAAAAGTAATGAACTGTAAATAGCTTTTTTGTACTGAACACATTCCCCACCAAAAGAGGAGGAACTTTCTTGCTATAGAAGCTTACACTGGTGCAGGAACTATACCTTCTGGAATTCCAGCTGAAAAATAGGAAATAAATCATATTTTATATTTCTCCCAGGAGACATTTGTGAATTATCTAGGTAAAGACTCAGTAGGAAACTATTTAACGTACAGGTTTTGTCGATTGTGTCTGCCTTTGGAGTGAAATTTTTGTCCTCAGCTGCTTTGATTTCAGCCACTCCTGACTCTCCTTTTGCTACTTACAAACCATGCTCTCAGTGTATCAGCACAGGTCAAAGGATGAATGCAGGTTTACATGTGCTACTCCCACAATTCAAGTTCAGAGCAGCCTGAAAGGAAAAGGGCCTTTGTGTAAATGAAATGCAAGTTTTCAAGTTATGGCCCAGGGAGGACTCAGTGTTGACACCTTTGAGTTACCCTCCATGTGCATCCTTAAGCCACTGACTGAACTCCCAGTGTCTTGTCCCAGCACACAGAGGATTCAGAGTTAATACTGGAGCTGGCTGGCTGAGAGACAGTTGTTTCAAGCTCCTAGTCAAGAGTTTGGATGTGACTAAAAAAAAAAAAAGAGTGTGTGGTGTATTCTGGGATACACAGAGTTAACTGTCCCACAGGAAATTCTATCACTGTTCAGAGATGATCTACATAGTTCAGAGTATAATGTAATATGTTCTTCTTAAAGGAATTTGTCAGTGTCTGATGGGTTTTTATTACAATTGCTCACTATAAAACTCACTATTTAATTACTAGCATGAAAGTGATTCTAGCATAAAGGAAGAAGGGGAAATGAGACCTCTTCACCATTTCAACAGTTAGTGCATTTGTGCACATAAAAATACAATGCCTTTTCATATGTATTTTTAATGATGCATTGCATTTTCTTAGATCTATGGGATGTAATTTCTTTGTTGATGTCCTTAGATATGATGCAATACCAAAAGCAATATATGACCACAATTTATAACTAAAATAAATGTAAAATTCTTAAGACATTGGTCTAGAAGAGACTGGTGATTTTGTGCCCACCTGGACCATTAAATGTCACATGGTTAAGTACTCAGCTTCTAAAATACACTATCTTTCCTAAGATATTTCATATTGAACTTCTAAGATAAGACAGGTATTTCGAAAATGTTGAATTAACATTTATGCAATGTTGTGTATAATCTGAAACTTGACATTTTTTTTAACCAACCTACAAGCGAGATTCCAAAACACCAATTCTTGAAGATTATACAGATACTGCAATAAAGTAATTGTCAAAATAAGCTAACACAGCACATAATGACAGAAAACACAAATATTTTTTTACAGTGAATGCCATTTTTTAAGCAAAGCAGAGCACAAGTCAGAGTTTTGGACAGTTTTTTTGCTGCGCGTCTTACAGGCTATAAACTGTAAGTGGACACGGCCATTCACTGTTTGTATGCACTACCAAAGGAACAAGTGAACGTACTGTGAATTTTCCTTACCCTGGCTGAAAACTCTTGTACCAGGACAACAATATCCATTGGGAAAGCAGTATTATTTGGAAAGAGGCCAGATCAGACAGATGGCAGAGAAAAGGGGATCAGTGAAATGTTCAGTGTTGGAAAGTTTCGGTAGCAATGTAACATTTTAAAGGACAAAGGAATTGGTCAGTCTCCTCAGCTTCTGATATTACTAAAGACAAAGAAGGGTATGGCATAAACAAATTATGTTTTTATAAATTAAACCAAGTATACATAATCATCTGTGGTTTTGCAAAAAATATCTGAAATATTTAGTGAATCATGGTATCAAAACATATATAGTCTCTTCATATACAATAAAAAAAATATTTTCCTGTTTTCCAAATGAGAATACACTGTATATTTTTTAAAAAAAACCATGCCTCTCCGCTCCCTTAAATTTTAAGATAACCTTTTAAACTAGGGCAATTTGATTCTTATTTTCTTTATGATCCGTATGACCACCTATAACTTTTGACTTTCTAACTATGATAAAAATGTGACAGATTCAGTTCAGGTGTGCGATCAATAGGCTACTCACTTTAAGTCGCTGCTCCTTATTTGATGTAGTGCTGCTCACAAAATCTCGAGGTAAACAAGCAGGCACCATCTGTTTTAATGTGTCATACACTGAGATTATGGATGCCCAGTGAAACCCTAAAGTAAAGATTTAACCAGATACAATCAAGCTATCAAACAATGATTCAAGCAGAGCCGTTTATGTTGCCCACAACACACAAAATGTTTATGTGGCTCCACCATCCACTTTGACTCCCCGCCTGAGTGACTCTAGGAGATTGATAAAATTGGGAATGAAGCTGTGACTCATAGAACTGCATCCATAGTGCTCAGGGAGATAGGTGGCAGTTAATAATGCAACAAGCATCTGCTGAGACGTTGGGAGAATCCTGGCAAACTAGAGCAAAACCGGCTGTCTTTTGCAGATCCTCTGGACTGTTCAGGGGAAATATTTTAGATAGCCACACTATCAGGGCTCCCGCAAACATTTTCATTGTATATGTACATATTCTCTGTATTGCATCCTACCTAGCTCAAACACATGGGCAATGTGAATCCCACTGTGCCAGTCATCACGCTATACAATTATTTTCATTTGTGCTGCCACAAATAAAGAATTAAAGATAAAAGTAGTACCTCTGATACGAAATCTAGCTTTTGTTGTTAAGATTATTTCCTTGCCCAATGACATAAAAGTGATTAGTATGCCATTATGTGGATAAAACAATTAAAAAGTTTCTCAGAACTAACTCTGTCATCTTGGACAGCAAAATTACTGCTGCGAGGAGCCAACAGCAAATTTGTTTTCACTCTAACCAAATGCACCACCCTCATCAAAATGATAATTTGACAGGGTGTTTTTTCTTCAACTCATGACAGTTTATCCATGTCAGTGTTTATCATCTTACTGTCATGAAAGCTCCTATGCAGACTGCCAGTTCATTATCTATACATGAGTATAAAACAGTATTTTTGCCTGATCAGAAATGCCAAGCAACTTATCATTTTGCATTTGCCAGAATTATATTGTAATAGGTCACTGTTGTTTTGGTTTGTTTTTTTTTTTTCTTAGAAAGCAATTGGCACAGAATTTTTTCTGAAAATATTAGATAGCAAATGCATCTACTGCATTAGTGTAGTTTCACTGGAGTACAGTGCCACAGTCTCAATGGAACGTATCTTGGAATAATAATTTTGGCTAGTTGTAATGAGCATAAGTATCAATTCTTACTGTATTTTCTACTAAACATCATTATAAATTCACAGATGTCAGTTCTTTTGTTCGCTTACAAGAATATAAAAGCTGGAAAAAAGTGGGTTTATTATTAGCAAAGCACCAAGATTCATAAATGACGAGTCTTAGCACAAATCTGGATATTTTACGTATTAATCTGGGAAAGTAGTAAAGACACAGCAAAATATAACAACAAGGATATTGCCAGGTAAAGAAATACAAAAGACTACATTAGTGACTTTAGCATTTCAGTCATGAGAGAATTGGACTTCTGGCTACAGTTTGCTCATTCAAATGTTAAGATCTCCTGTCTTTGAAAAAACCTTCTCATAATCTCTGTTGAACATTTTCCTAACTGCCACCAATTCTCAGTACAGTCACCTCCACGTGATGTTGGTGGATACTTTCTGAAGTTGTTTTTATCTTTTCTGCCTGAAATTGTTCTCAGGTACACCAGTCCCTGACTCAACTCAGTCAGCCTCAACAGTCAGCAACACTCTTCTTGATGCACTATTCTTTCTCGACTTGAGGTTTAATATTTTCTTTTGCTTCTAATATCTGCTTGCCTTTGCAGCAGGTCTACAGAGAAATCCCTGTAATTGTGCCCTCAAGCTTGCCAGCTCTCCTATCAGGTGTTTTGTTTCCCTGTCTGCATCTGAAGTCTCTAATCTTAAACCTACATTGCAACTTCTCTGGGCCTCTGTCCTTGGTTAGTCTTCCCCATGCTGCCCCCAAACATTACCTCTTTTGAGTTCACACACAAACCCCTTTAGGGCACATGTGCCAACACAAACTAGCTCAGATCCCCAACACCTCCATCTTTCTCTACATACATTCTCATCCACCCTCTGATAGCTCCCTCTCTATCAGTAGCTGATGATCAGTGTGGCTGAAATAGTTGTTGCTCTCCCCATCCTTCTCTCTCTCCAAGTTAACCTTGCAAAAGGTCTCCTGTCATAGCCACGGTGGATAAAATTGCCACCCTGCCTATCACTCAAACACATAATCCAGACATCTCCTTCAACTTGTACTTCTCTGCAGCTCCTCTCCTAATAGCTATATAGGACTATGTTGTGGTTTGAGGCTTGGAATGGGGGCGTGACCTTCCAGCAACTGGGAGGACCCCGGGTGGGGGTGAAACCATTGTATTCCCTCCCCTTCCCACACACACTCTGATAAGAGGCAGGGAGTGGTTTCTTGTTTCACTCCTGCCTTGGAGCTCGGAGAGGAAAGTTCTCCTTTCACTCCGTGGGACCCTGGAACCATTTCTGAGGGTTTTGTATATTTTATCTTTTGTATTATTCCCCTAATCTTTATATATATTATTTTCCTTACCTCCCTTTTTCATTTTCTGTTCCTTGTTGAACAATATACTTCATTTTCTTTTTGAAAGTGTCTCTCTCTCTCTCTCAGGGGGGGGAGAGGCGAGTACATAGTTCTGTTCCGTGTGGGTCCTGCCCTGAACCCCTTTTTACACGGACCCAGGACACACTATTACCAAGCCTTGCTGCTGAGTGCATGAGGCCAAGTTTTCTCACCCATCCATACAGATAAAAGTCTTCTCCAAACTCTTATCATCTCACATATTGGTTATTCCAGTATTGTTTCTTCCAATCCTGTCAAATGCCACTTTGTTGGACTGTCAAATAAGAATGTGCACACTTTACACTGTGCTGCCCTTCACACTTGGGAAGAGCTTTTCAGAAATACTTGTGCAGGGTCCTGTTATCTTAAAATCCTTCCTTCACACTCTTTTACCACTGTGACAATTAAATACTGAGAAAACTGCTGTGCTACGCTCTCAGACCTGCAGAGTCATTTGGGTCCTCCTGCTTCCCGTTCTCCATGTCCACCTGCTGTCACCTCTCATTTCACTCCTACTCTGGAAGGTCTTTGGGCCAGGGACAGCCCCTTGTGTTTGTATAGTGTATAGTGCCACCCAGAGCAAAGCCCGTTTTATGACTAGGACTTCTGGAGAACATAGACCAGTACTGCAGAGCATAGCAAAGCATCCCTGTGGTAAGAGCAGCTGCCTCTGTCAGCATAGCTTTCCTTACTGCAGCAGGGAGAGAAACCCCAGCAGAGAGAAACCCCTTTCTTCCCACACTTGTCTGCTTGCAGATTCACTTAACAAAACAATGTCTGCTTGACTTGGAGGCAGTCTCTCCAAGGGACACATCAATGTCTCACACTTTGAAGCTTGTTGTCTATTTTTAGCCTCTATCTGGGGCTAAATTACAGCAGTTACTCTATCACCCAATAAGCCTTCCCCAGCAGTCAAGGGGGACTGGGAAAAGGAGAGGAGACCCACAGGTTGAAATGAAAAGGGATTTAATGAAACAACCAAGCTAATACCAATGCCAATGTAAAGTTGTACTCAGCCCAGAAAATGTATGGGAGTCACACCAAAAGGGGAAGGCAGTCCTTAGGAGCAGGAGAGTAAGTGAGACAATTCGGGGATGGAGAGAAGCAGGAGGAGCCTAAGAGGGAGGTGCCTCTTTGTAGCAAGCATGACATTTGGATACACCTTTGAGCCAACTCAGGTCAGCTGCCCTGACTGACTCTGAACTGCTAATAGCCTGCAGACCATGGCTGGCCTATGATTCTGTCCCAGAGAAACCAGGATACCTGTTTAGCAGTCAACCAGTCCTACTTCCCTCATCAGAGAAAGAATATGGCAAAGTTTTAAGAGTGAGCAAACAGCCTAACCTCTTAGGGAGGGTTGGAATCCACGTGTCTAGAAGAGGCAAAGCCATCTTTGGCAGCAGGCTGGCCAGCTGGGTGAGACAGGCTTTAAACTAAAAGGACACCAGGAGTGGGGTCCAAACCGGCAGTGCTCATACCATGACACCCAGCTGGGGAATAAGCCAAGACAACAAAAGCAGTGACAAATATTCCTTGGCAGCCTTCCAAGATGTGAACCAGAAGGCAAACCACCTCAAAGATGTTTATGGTACTGGTGGATCCTCTTGCACCCCTCCAGGGAAACCTGCATGCTCCACTACCTCTCTGAAATGCCTGAACAGCAACACATGCGGCACAGGGAATAAACAGGAAGAACCAGCGATCTGTGTGCATTTGCAGGGCCACGATCTCATTGCCATTACAGAGGCATGGTGGGATGGCTCACATGACTAGAACACTGTCATGGACTGCTGCATACATTTTAAGAAAGACAGGCCAGCAAGGCATTGCTCTTTATGGGAGACACCAACTGGAATTTCTTGAGTTCTGCCTAGTGGAGGATGAAGAACGAATCAAGAGCTTAAGAGTAAGATTTAAGAGGCAGGCTGATATGGGTGACAGTGTTGTGGGTGTTCACTACAGGCCACCTGATCAGGAAGAGGAAGTCGAAGAGGTCTTCTACAGACAGCTGAAAGTAGCCAAGAAGGCCAGTGGTATCCTGGGGTGCATTAAGAAGACTATGGCCAGCAGGTCAAGGGAAGTCCTCCTCCCTCTCTACTCTGCCCAGTGAGGCCACACCTGGAGTACTGTATCCAGTTCTGGGCTCCTCCGTTCAAGAGAAACAGGGAGCTACTGGAGAGGATCCAGCAAAGGGCTGCAGAGATGATCAGGGGACTAGAGCATCTCTGTGACAAGGAAAAGCTGAGAGACCTGGGCTGTTTAGCCTGGAGAAGAGAGGACTGAGAGGGTATCTTACTAATGTTTATAAATATCTAAAGAGCGGGTGTCAAGAAGAATGGGCTCATCTCTTTTCAGTGGTGCCAAGCAACAGGACAAGGGGCAACAGACACAAACTGGAACACAGGAAGTCCTGTCTGAACATAAAGGAAAAATTCTTTGAGAGTGACAGAGCCTTAGAACAGGCTGCCCAGAGTGATTGTGGAGTCTCCTTCTCCGGAGATATAAAAAAACATGACTGGATGCGGTCCTGGGTAACCTAGCTCTAGACAAACCTGCCTTAGCAGGGGGTTGGACTAGATCTCCAGCGGGCCCTTCCGACCCTTACTATACTGTGAGTCTGTGAAAAACAGTGTCAAAACAAGCAAGGGCCAGATCCAGAACCTAGTATAGTTAAAGAAAATGCTAAATTTAGTTTAATGGGCTTTGACAAAGGTCCACTCTTATAAAGAAAAACAAGCTTTTGCTGAAATTGGTCAAGTCTTCACAGTAACAGGCAGAACTCTCTTCCAGTCCCACCACTGAATTACTCAGCCATTCCCAGCCACCTGCTGGCAGTTTGCACTCCCCCTCCAGGCTGCCTTCCTGTAAAACTAACATATTCCAGCTGTTCTGTGGTCCCAGGCCTTAACCCTTGCCTCCCCTTACCAAGTACTTACTGTCTTCCTCTGCAGCTTCCTTTTTTCCAAGAAACTTCATGTCTTGCCCTTTATGCAATTCTCTGATGAGGCCTAAGAGAAAGATGAACCGTTTAGATTGCAGGGTAAAACAAAAAAAAAAACCAAGACTCAGGTTGGGATCTTCCTCCTTTGAATTCAACCATGGGAATTCGGAAGGGGTGAATAAGATAAAAATAATTATCTGTTCTGGATCCAAATATTTTGCAATAACTTGGTATTTTAATTCTAACGAGTACATAAAAATAAATTACAAGCAAGTTTTTAGCATATACCCTTTCAAATTTATATCTTAGGAAGCAAAATTAGTCTTTGTCACCCAAGTTTTAGAGAGAGACATATATATGTACACTATATATATATATACACTTTTCATATAGATGCAGATATACACTTCCTTTATTCTTGTTCTATAACAAAATTACTGCCTTGGTATATTTGTAATACGATATTATGGCAGATACAGCCTTAGTGCCATCATGAGAACAAGGTAAAGGAAAAAGCCCTACAGCTGTTTTATGGAAAGGAAAAAAAAAGTCTTATTTTGATTTCACTAAACTGAACAAAAAAGTATTATGAGAATTTTATATGAGAGTTTTTGCCATCCACTTTCTGCTCCCAGCCTGTGGTTTGTACTGGTAACCAGATACAGCACACAGAATGAGTACTTACTCTTCAGCTCCATGCGTGGTTCCCACCAACTAGGGGAAGGGTAGATAAGTTCTTGCTGCCATTAATTCTTCAAGAAGATTGCTTTACTTTGCTGCTCTTCAAAATACATTTTCACATCTTCAGGCACTGTGTGTGGTCAGCCATTGTAACTGTTTCAGCTGGAAGGAACGTCAAGTAGAATCTGTCAATAAGTCAAACACAAGGAAATAATTTAGGTTCTAAAATGTGATTCTGGGAGATGGTGGAGGGAGAATGCTTACACTTTGAAAGAAACCCCTCAGCAATAAGAGGTCTACAATGACTGTACAGAGCCCAAGATAACATGGTAGCATACATCTAAACACCCCCCCATTCCAGCTGTTCATATATGTAGAGTCAATTAATATTCTGAGTGTTCTGTTTTGTGACAGGGCATATGCAGTTCATATTACAAAGTCATTAGCTCGTATACCTTATTGCAGGACTGATGCACTCTATCCACTTCCTACACACGGAAGCACTTGAGGCTGAAGATAAAATATCCATGAGTGAAAACATTGACTTGCACCTTATTGAAAGTATTTACATATGGCAAGACAGCTGTTAAAAGGAGAAAGGTGATCCAGTGTTCTCTATCAAGACTTAAGACAGTTGGAGAAATAGGCTCAATTATTAGAAACAACAAGGCTTTGGTGATCATCAAACATACTAACAGGAGGCTAAAGTGCACCTGGGCCTACATCTGAACTTTCACGTAGCTGAGAGTCCTTACCAATAAAGGAAAAAGGACTGGAATTTTTTTAGCATTTTTTACTACAGAGAAACAGAGTAGCAAATAACATTCCTTAAAATTTTGGATTTTTTTTTTACTTGTATGCAATGATATATATCCACATTCTCAGTCTTTAAAAATAGTTTTGAAATTAGATATTAATTCTAAGGGCATCAGGAACTGTACAGTATGGAAAGTAATTAGAGTGTTTTATATTCACAGAAAGTACTTCAACAGATAGATGCAGAAAAACAGGGATAAGATAGATTTCCCTAAAGCATGCCGGGAATGGTTCAGAGATGTTTCAAAATTTTGCAGTTGATTTCTGAAAGAAACAGTAAGCAAATATGGAAAATCCTATGCAAAGCTCAAACAAAATCCTGTGGATGATGACTCATCTTCCCTACTGAGTGCACATCCAGAGGGTTTTCCCTACGAAAGCTAATCAATGAGATATGCAATCTGATTTGGGTATTTATTTCTAAATCAAGTAAAAATTATTCCTGGTTCCTTTTACCTTTTTTTTTTTTTTTTTTTTTTTTTAATTTGGGGATTTTAGATCCTGCCTCATAAGCTTTCTAAACTCAGAGTCCATTTGAAACTTTTCATTATAATCTGAGTACCTTGTGAAGGAATAGAGCTGACAATGTCTACCAACCTAGACTACAACTGACCTTCAAGAAAGCTAAGATGGCAGCCACATGGGTTTTGGTATACGCTTCATCTGAAGACGCTAAAATTATATGTCTGAAAAGGGGGAATTTTAGAAGAAATATTGATTTTAACCATGAGGTACAAATCCCTCCAATTTATTTTTCTAGTTTACTCTTTAGAGAAATTAATAGGAAAACTGAAAACATTAATTTCCTACTCAAACTTCTTTTTATGAAAATTAGTATGCTAGTAAAATAGCCTTCAACTGTCATACTCTTAAAATGGCTGCAGGAAGTCCAAGGTATGGGGACACAGGGCAAGAGGCGTAACTTTGTCTATCTTCTCTTTGCCATTTTGAGTAACTGGTGCCCTTACGACAAGCTATATTTATGGTAATTATATCCTTCTAATATACTGTACTACAATGGAGTTTAACAGAGATGCTTTAGCAAGCTCTGGCAAAGCAATATATCAACTTCCAAAAGCTGATCGGTCTTTAAAAGCATAGTGATTGATAACTACAAGTTGCTAAGTAAGGTGTTCAGAAGTATCCAGAAGACCTGATCCCTTGGCTGGCTGGCATTTTTCTGAAGATATTTTCTATTTTTTTTCTTACTTAGGCAGCTTTAAATGGTGATTTGGGCAGCTGGAACCTGGGGGCACATTTGCTTCATTACATACATTATTTTGTCAGCTGGTGCTGATTTTTTATTAATATACAGATGGACACAAAAGAAACCTTCAAAGACCTTACAAATATATTTTGTTTTAAATGTAAATATCACCCTGGTATCATTAATACCTAAGCTAGTGTGTTTCTCTTAGCATTCTATGCCTTATCTGCCAATAATCTCAGGGTTTTATTTTGCCCAATATAAATTTTCATTAACCCTGAGGAGGGCTCTTTCTGTTTTTCCTGACTGATTCATGTTTAATTGGCCTCTAAGGATAGTAAGCTGCTTGAGGGTTCTTTCAGAATCTGTGTTCCTCTGCTTCTTTGCCAAATACTTTTTTTATTTCATCTAGCAATTTGTTTCTATCAGCTTCTTTTCCCCATCTTCCCTGCCAGAGACAAAGCTGCTACATTTTTTTTCTCTCATTATATTTTATAAGCTTTTCCCCCCTATCAGTGTTCTCAGAAGACACTGTTTTTCAAGTAGCTCCACCTTTTCTTTCAAAGCCTATTCGGATATGTCCTAAAAAAAGGTTTAGTCAGAAGAGTTTGGTTATTTGCCTCTATTCCAGTCTAACTGAATTAACATAATAGATGTGTGGGCTGACCATGTCATTTAATCTCTTTCCAGCAAGGCCAAACCAAGTGTAAGGAAGTCAGAACATAACTGAATCTAAGATAGAGACAGTGTGAAAAGAAATCCCCAAATCCTCGTATAAGGAATTCAAAATTATACAGAAACATACTTTCAACTTTCTTAATAATTGTGTAGGATTATTTGAGGTTTTTTTCACTTCATTCTACCAGGGAAGACTGGGATTCTTATATGATTTCCTTTAAACTGAACTAGGAGTTTTGCTATCATTGTGCATTTTCCTGATTTTTCACTCTCTTCTGTGTGGGTACAGAAGCCTCCATTTCAGCAATACATTATTTTCATAAACAGTACTGAATCTACTATTTGCTTGCCATACCTCTAATTGTGCTCTCATGATTTCAGAAGTAGTCCCATTCTGCAAAAGTAAGTAGCGGATTTCTAAGTGGGTAGCTCACAGTTCGCTTTTTTGGGCCGCCTTTGTAGCCGGTATTCTACTGTTCCTCTATGCAGCTTCGTTTGACAAATTTCCACCCAAAAAGTTTGTGGCAGTCAAAGGCATCTCTCTTTTCCTACGTGATCACAACATTCAGATTAAAAACCATTTCATATGGCTGAGGACTCAGAGAGCCAAGCTCACCCTGGGACGGATTCTGATCTCTCACAGATGATCTTGGATTTTCAATAGTGTAAACTACAAATTTTGAAACATGACACACTCAAATGTTCATGCCATACTCTGATGTTCCAGAGCCTTTTAAAAGTGGAAGAGGCAAGTGTTCCAGAATTCAGTGAAGTTCTGCATAGTAACAGCAGAAATTGTATCAAGAGGAGTCAGTCTAGCAAAAGTCAGTGATTTACTGTACAACATTTTTATGTCCAAGAACTAAAAATTGCACAGAAAGGCTGAAAATCTCTACTTTGCACTTTCTAAAACATAAAAGTAGATGTGAGCCTTACCAAAGGAAAATCATAAAACTTGTTTGTAAGCAATGCATTGTGTGTATATCTATGTACATTTAATTACATTTTTTAATAAAAGTGAGGATGGGGGTTTTTTCCCCTAATTGTATAGGCTTTATTGTAAGAAATTATACAGATGAGATAATACAGTCTGGCACAGGTGTTAAAACCTCTGCCATGACCAGACAAGACATTCACAAATAACTCTTTTACCTTACTTCACCTTCACAGTCATATAGGTCCCTTGCAGCGACATCAGGCCATAGTTAACTCTTTGCTCCCTTTTCATGTGTCCAACATTCAGAAGTAGGGTCCTCAGTTTGTTTTTTCACACTGTCTTTCCCATAAGCAGGACAGAACAAAGTTTTGACCATTTCTAGCCCAAAGCTTTCTGCCTCACACAAATAGACAGGAAACATCTGTTGCTCTTGCTCAGAGGCAAGAGGAACAAAGGGGCTTCTAAGAAATTTGGAGAGCTGCGAGAGACATCTGTTAAGTGAGGTTGAAAACGAACAGTCAGAGGATTAATGCTGGGAGATGACAGTTCACCTCCCTTACCCTGCTCCTGAAGTCAGAGCTCATCCACGATTGTTCTCTATTCCCATTCACTAGTGTTTCGTATCATACATGTACTGAGAGGGAAAACTGTAAAATATGGCAGATCCTCCAATCCTCTCACATTTGAAATATTTCTCATAGCTAGTCCTTCCTCTGAGGACTGTTAAGACTTCCAGGGAAAATACAACCTGCTCCAAATCTCAGATGACACAACTGGACACATAAAAAGCTAAATAGCACAATTTAAAATGGTACTATTTTAATTCTTCATGTAAATACTGATTGTGAGGATCATTTTTTTTTTAAGGAAATGTAAGAGAAGTCCCAAAATGACATGAGATATTGATATAATTTTAAAAGGTGTGTTACTTAGAGAAAAGACTTGAATAGCTCCTTTGGAAGCATTTCAAGCTGTTAAATAATTACACATTTTGGATACATTACATTCAGTAAAAACATCTACAAACATACATGGAAAAATTATTACTAAATCCAGTTATTTCAGACAGCAGCTTTGGCACAAATAACCCCAGACAGAGTTACATATGGAAGCCAAGGACATAAGGCACTGGCCTGCATGTGACACCCCCTCACAGCCGCAGTGACCCTCCTCACTTCTTGCTAGCACGGCAGCACGCTGACCAAACATCACTTCAAAACAAATCCAACACTGAACAATGGTCACCTGAAAACGGAGCCTAACACCACATGCTCACACCCTTGGCCCACAGCCCCACACCACCCCCAGCACCTGCTCACGCTTTCCTCCTCAGCCCCACGCGCCGCCTGTGCCGCCTGAGGGTGGTGAAGGGGCTGGGGGGAGCGAGGGACCGCAGCGCCCACCTGCCCTACCGTCAGGCCACCGATCCCCTGCTGCCAGCAGGACCTGGCCCAGCCCTTTGCTCTCTAAAATAAAGTTACTCAAGTTATGCTGTACGCTCAGGCCTGTGGCGGTGGATCCAGAGGAGCTGTGGCTTTGGAGCTGCAGGGCTGTGGAGCTGTGTGGGTCCTCCACCTGATGTGAGCGTCCCCAGGGTGCCTGGGCCCGTGCTGCCATCACCGGCTGGCTACAGCCTTCTTTGTGGCAAGAGAGCCTTGGAAAGCAGCTCTAAACACAGCAGGCAAACAAAGCTTATGCAGCTGGGAACTGAGAAATAAACATTTTCTTAGACAACACCTAAAGCCAACATGCAAAACAGCTGTGAAAGCAAAGAGGCAACAAGCTTGATTTTGCCATAGAACCAAGATGATCTCTCCTACTTAGTTTTCAACGTAGCTCCTAAACCCTAGAATCCCTGTATTTAGAAATGAAAGGATAGGACTCCGCCAAGATAATGCTCAAGCAGCAGTCCACAGGTCAAACTTTAATGCAGATCTATTTTTTGTCATTGTAAATTGCCCTCAGTTGTGCATACTGCTAGACAGAAGCTTTATTAGTCCTTAAGCAACAATGCTCATCCATGGCAAACTTCAGTCTAGCATGTGGTCTCTTGCGATTTTACAGCACCTGGCGACCTGGCAGAAGAATTGTGACAAGAAAAAAGTGCATGAAACAGTGAAGAACCAAAAGGCAGTCTGGACTGCCAGGAACCTACCATGAATGCTGGGAAGTTTTGTGCAGCACTCAAATTTTGCCTTCTGGCCCCCTTTCCTTGCTTTGTTGTATCTCCTCTGATCCATCTACAACCTCCCTGTATGGCTGCATTCACACATGGCTGGAACCTGTACCCCAGAAGGTTTCAGTAAAGCGACTAGGGATTAGGACCTATAAATTATATCAACTTTTACTATTGTGTCTTCACAGCCTTCTGCAGCCCTGCTCCAAGTCACTCGTCCAGCTGATCTGTCCCTACCTCTTTCCAACTATCCTCACTTCTTTCTCATCTTCACGGGTCTTCCTACCAGCCCATAAACTGTGCCATGAGCACTCTTTTATTAATTGCTTGTTCAGTGTCTGGTACTAGCAAGCTGCTTGTTACCAGTTTACCTCATCATCTTCTCACACACTCCCCAGTGCTGCTCTTGAAAAATATGGCCTTTCTGGGGGATCAGAGAGGAGCAGCTGTCTATTATTTCTTTGAAGACTTCACATTTTCCTCAATTTCAAAATACGCAAATCTTGAACTTTTTTTGTATAGGTAATTTTAAGTCCCAGTAAACACCTATGATGGCATTTACTACACACAGTTTGTAGTTAGACTGCCAGAGATAGTGGAGACTTACCACTGAAGGTGAAGGATAGGTTTTCACGGACAGAAATATTTCTGGCTTCTGGGTGAAAATGAAGAATCCTCAAATAACATACTACCTTCACAGACACACACATACACATAAATGTGTGTAAATCTTATAGACGACACAGTACCTCACACTGTGTACCTGAAAATTATGTACACCTTTTATAAATAGTTATTTTTCAAGCACAAAAACTGAGACACTGCAAAAAAGGCATGAAGCACACTTCTAAGCAAAGGGACAACCTGAATCTTTGCAGTGCTGCAAAACCCCAAAATCACACTTAAGGGCGGTTTACTCTTTTTTTTTTTTTTTTCTTCTGTCTGTGGCCTCTTGAACACCTCAGGAATTACGAAGGACCAACATACACAGGCAAGCGAGGTGGAAGGCTCCCACAGACAACTGTTTCACTGCCAGGAAGAGGTATGGTCACAGGTTTTTGTGGTAAATTCCTGATCCCATTTGGGGCAATTCCTGAGACTGCATAAAACACCTACACATCTGACTAAGATTCTAGCAGACAGACACCCTACAGATATGGATTACAGGAAAGATATACAAGAATACAGTGAAATAGCAATAAACTGTAATTCTAGAGCACCAAATGGAGGTTGTATTTTTATAGAAAATACATACCAGATAAGACCAGCCAGACCAGTCAGCTTCTTCTGCCTTGTTTTACACAGTGCACATTCCACACTTCTGGTGGTAAAGCACTGGTGGAAAGACAGCCACCTTCTCGTTAGTTCTTAACTGAAAAGAACTAAGAACCACTTGACAGGTGACCATTCCCTCATTCCCCACCACCAGAACAACTTATCAGAGAATGTATCAGGGCTTTCGTGAAGCTGTTGGAAAAGTTATCTTACTGATTCCAGCATTTCAAAATGCCTCAAACCAAAGCTTGGTATTTCTTGTTCAGACAAGCTGAAAGAGCTCTGTGGAGTCAAATCACATAGGAAAATCTGAATCTTCAAAACAGAAATCATGCTCCTCACAAGTGTTTCAGTGATTATATCATTCTCCTTAGTCATACTGTCCCTTGGCCTGGTAAGCAGCAATAACTAAAACTCTTGTTCTCTGCAAGAATTAGTAGTAGTTTTCAACTTGCAAGGATAAAACCATCAGTTCATTGAGGAATGAGCCCAAGAATACTTAGATTATACCAAGTGTTTGTGCAGGCCTTGTATTTACTGAAAGTACGTACCCTGGACTGTTGAAATGGATAGCGAGCTGCTTTGAAGCTCATGCTCTCTTGCAGAACCAGTTTTAAGGTCTTAATTAGAGATTACATCAGACTACAACAGATACAAACCATCCAAGGATCTAAAGGCTATTGTACCAAGAAATTATACAAGCGAGGAAGTGGATGTGAAAATAAATATGTAAAATGCTACAGACTGTACTACTGTGAAGCAAGAAGCACACCAAACAATGCCCATGGAACACTCAGTCTAAGCAGAACTGTCTTCTCTCCCATGCTGCTGCTCTTGTGACTTCCCAACTAATTTAATCTTTATTTTATTAAACAGAAGATTAAGCTGATGATGCATTAACTCCCTTTTCTCTATATCGGTCAATTCCTGTTGCTCTGAATCTCAAAAGATTTCCATTGATTTTTATTTTTTTCCCATTAAACTGCAAATGCAGAACATCTTCCCTTCATGACTTCCTCCCATCCTCTCTTTTATAGGCTGAACTCTACCTGGTCTATCCGACATTATCCTGGTCTGTCCTCTGGTCATTTGATACTCCAAGACTTTAGACTTCACAAATAAAGGCTTTTCATTTTCATTATACCATCATATAGAACCATCACTCTCTAATCTCACAGTTCTCACTAATCTTTCTTACTCCATCTAAACTATCCCTTTTAAACACAGTTCCCTGCCAAGACTGTCTCTATTGTGGCATTTAAGTGCCAGGGAACTCAAATGCAACTCTATTTTCATATCTATAGGACAGGGCTGATGTTCCCTTTGTGCCCTGCTCAGACTAAGGTCAAAAAAGCTACCACTACACCAACACAGCATATGGCACATGCGTGTCCATGCACATACAGATGGGTTTTTTTGAGAGCAAGGACGTGATATATTACCATCCCCTTGGCTGTAAGGAAAGGAAACACCACTTCTACTTCCCACCATCAAGGACAAAATAATAAAAGATCTCAGGCTGTCAAGATATATTATGAAATTACACCTTGTTAGTTAAACAAGAAATACAGTAAACGCAAGTCAAAAGAAAAAAAAAAAAAAATAGTGTTTTATTAACTACCACACTGTTATAATACACTTTAAACGTACAATAAGGTAGCCTTTAAATTTGAGGTGGTTTTAAGAATTAACAAATGAACAGATTTCCAAATGTTTGTAAATAGGTGAACTGCAGTAATTATTGTTGTACATTTTTTGAAAATGGTATAGCACTTACAGACTGGCTATATATCTTCATTTTGTACATTTTTCTATAATTGAAAATATAAACAGTAATTAAAAAATAAAAAGAAAATTCAGCATAATAAAAAACATATATGTTTATCAGTTAAATGTACTGGATACATACAATTTTTAAGGGAAGAAGCAAAAAAGGAAAGATGGCTGATATTTAAATGCAGATTGACTAACCAAAAACTAAACAACAAACAAATAAAAACCTCATAAACCCCCTATTTCACTATGACTATATCCATATGTTTGAGAGTACTGTCAATATGGAAGTGATTTTTCTGTTGTACTTGCATATGTTATATTTTACTGGTAATTTACATGATGGCTTTTAAGGCCCTGGCAGACAGATGTATTTTGGAAAAATATTTGATAAAAATCACTGCTGAGACGCAATACACCTTATTTTTGGTCCTCCAATGTTCAAAAGAAGGGATATACTTCACTATAACATTTGCCTTACCACCCAAATGCCTCAACCTATTTTTTTTTTTTTTTTTTTTTTTTTTTCCTACCTTTTTTTTTTTTTTTTTTTTTTTTTTTTAACATTTTAAGCTTTTTAAACATTGGTTATATTGCCCACCTTGGTTACTGAAAGAGTATTAACAAGACATCATTTTGGCAAATTAAATCTTAAACATGGCTTTTCAATAGGATTTAAAAGGTGACTATCCCTAGAGTTCCATGTTAAAATGTAGTTTTCAAAATTTTACAAGAGTAATGCTTAAAATATTGTACATCGTTAACCTAATTAAAATAATTAGCTTCAAAATGACAAGTTGATGAGCTAAGTAAAGCCTACACTATGTAACATTTGCTTGGAAACTTGATTTGTCAGTTATGCATAATAAAAATTCCAGTCATCAAGAAAATTACAAAATTTCTTTTATCATAACATGATTTCTTTTCACTCATCAACTTCTTTTATCTTACAATAGATAAATACCAACATGTTCTCATTTTTTTACACTAAACCACACAGGATTGATGCATTTGGTTAGACTACCATTTCCATCATTAAATTCTTTTTTTTTTTTTTTTTTTAATATAACTTGGTAAAATTTCATCTCTTCTAGATTCCAAAAGTACCTACAAAACCCATGCAATTTTACCATTTTAATATACTATGGAATATCATACAAAGTAAGGCATTTCAGTGTCATGTATAACCAAGTTACTGTCAATCCAAAAATTTTTGCACATCAATAAAAAGATATCTAAGAACTTAGGAACAATATTCTTCTCACTACTGTATAAAAATAACCACAATTAATAGGTATCTTGTGTAATATTTACTCCATTGTCTCGTTTCCCGAAACTGTGACAAGCTGTAAAGGTATTTCAGTGTTGGTAAGAATATCCTGATTGCTGGTGCCAGACGTATTAACAGTTCCTATTCCTGAAACAGAACCTTGTTGGATATTTGCAAGGATAAGTGTTGTTCCTCCTGCAGTAATCAAAGTATCATCCGGTGTTGCTTCTACTGATGCCAGCACTGTACTGCTAGAGTGAATACCTTTTTTATTCTGATGTGTTTTAATGTGTTTGGCAAGGTGGTCACTTCTCATAAAGCGTTTTGAACATTCTGGACAGACAAATTTCTTCTCACCTGCCACAGGAGATAAGAATAAATTAAAAAAAAATGTTTTCAAGAACATTAAAAATATCACATGTACATCGAAACCTGGGATAACTTGCTGCCTCTTAAGAGTCAGAATTCTTACTAGCTATACTGAAGCAAAAGACAACCCAACATGATAAACTTGCGTGTTAGATTTCTAGATACCCATACATGTCCACTAAAAGAATTGATTTATTCTTGTATGCCTCACTGAGTTTTGGGAGATCTTCCTGGCAAGCTAAAGAACATTGCCATCTCATATCTGCAGGCTCCCAAGTTTCACACCAATTATCACCTAACTTCTAAGAACAGAACAAAATCTGCCAAATGACAGACAGGAAAGACTATATGAGCTCCTGCAGAATCACACTTGAGACTGATGGACAAGATCATAAGGTAATTCAGGTCTGAAGAGACCTCTGGACGTCTCTAGTCTGATGTCTCTGTAAGCAGGGTCACCTATGACATCAGACCTGACTGCTCAGGAATTTATCCAGTCTGGTCTTGGAAACCTTTAAGGATTGAGACTGCAGAAACTCCAGGTATTCTGTCTGTCCTCACAATAACAAAGCTTTTATTTATACCTGGTCTGAACCTCTCTTGTTTCAATTTATGTCTGTTGTCTCTCATCCTCCCACCAATGCACCACCATGGGAAGTCAGTCTTGTTAATGGTGGCCTCGCAGGTACTAGAAGTTTGCTATTAAACTCCACTCTGCTCTTACTGTTCTCTTTGTGCGCCTGAGTAAGCCCAGTTTCTACAGCCTCTCCTCATAAGGCAAATTCTGCAGCTTCCTGATTGTGTTGGTCACCCTTCAGTGAACTCAATCCTGTTGATCAATGTCTTTTTTATATTTGGACCTAAATCCTAGATGAAATATTCTACATGCAGGCTAACCAGCACTGAGAAGAAGGGGATAATCACTTCCCTAGAAGTAGTGTCTCTGCTTCTGTCAATACAGCCCTGGCCATCTTGGCTACTGCTCTTATGTTCTGGTTGTCTGTTGAGACTCCCAAGTACTTTTTAGTTGAGTGGCTTCCCAACTAGTCAGTGCTTAGCTTGTGTTGCTGCAAGGGTTAATTCCACTCCCAGTTTATCCTTGCTGGATTTCATAAGTTTTCTATCAGCCCATTCCTCTAGCCCCAGACCCTATGAAAAGCAGCCCTGTCCTCAAATGCATTGGCCAGTCGCCTCAGTTTGCTGTCATCAGCAAACCTAGGAAGAGTGCACCCTATTGCCTCCTCCTGGTCAGTAACAAAGATGTGAAAACAGGTCAAATGATAGATCCCAGCAGTTCTCTACTTTTTATTGGTATGCAGGTATGCTGGAAGCCATTAACTATACCCTCTGAGCTGGATCATTCAGCTGACCTTGTTTTTTAAATCCATCTGGCTGCCCATCCAGACAGACTGTAGGATCCCAGCTTGGGTTCAAGCACGCACTATTAACTACAAAATATGAAAAGTTTTTCATAGATACTGCAAAGACAATTTTCTAGCCAATGTGAATGCTGGTAAGCACAATGATTATTTATTGTCATTAGGTTTTTTAAATAGTCCAACTTTAAAAGGCAAGCACCCTGTAGAATGTAATTAATGGGTTCAGATTGTAGGAAAATAGGTAATACAGATAACAGAATTGAAACAAGCTGCTCCTGGAAAAGGAGGAAGATCTACACTAAATTACTTTGTTTTAGACAAAAGGACAAATGTGAACTGAAGTCCCTAACAGGTGTTCTAACCCTGAAACTAGAAAATGTAGAACGTTGCACCATCACACGCTCTTCATTGATTTTGTGAAAGATTTCTTGGACATCTAGCCCTCTATTTTTCTTTTTTTAAAATGAGAAGATTATTGAAGTTTTAAGATGGAACAGTTCTAATCTGGTTCAAACAAAATGCATTCCTTAATCTGAGTCAGAGTATTCTGATTAAGCTATATTAAATACTAGCTTAAATGTCTGTTCTGAATCAAAAGGGGTAGCTGGTTTTCCTCCTCAGACCTACAAAAAAAAACCAAAGTGTATACACTGCTTTAAGTATTAGCTGATTTTAGAAAAATCATACTACATTAAAGTCAATACAATACAAAGATCTGTTCTCCTTTTAAAAGGTATTTCTCCAAGCCCTCTCCAGGACACGTCTTTAGTTAAATGCACCAGAATCAAAGACTGCAAACCTGTGTGTGTTCTTCGGTGCCGCTGAAGCTCGTCGCTGCGAGTGAACCTTTTGCCACAGAACATCCAGTTGCAAACGAACGGGCGCTCTCCAGAATGCCAGCGGAGGTGAGCTCTCAAGTGGGAGGTTTTCCCATATACTTTGCCGCACCCTGGTATGTGACAAATGTGTTGCTTCTTTTTTCCCAAGTTGGAGCCTCTGTTAAAAAAAAAACAGGAGAAGTTATTAGTTCTAATACATTCCTCCTAAACACTGGTCACATGTAAAAGGGTTACATATACCAACAGATCTGCAAACAAACCGAGAAGCTTCCCATTTCTGTTTCAAATACAACCTGAGTCCAGTACACTCCACAAGAAGCTGGAGCTAAACTCTATAATGTTATCCCAATTCTGCAATAAACTATAAGTTCAACAGCATGTGAAATGTAAGTGACAGAACTGTAATCTTTAGCAAGCATACATGCACATGAAGTTGAAAAGGCAGTCATTACAGCAGTTTGTACTACTTTGCTGAAGCACCCATATTTTAAATTTCTCCAAGTTTCAGTTTTTACCATACCAAAGGCAGTTTTGGCAAAGAAAAACACAAACGACTGAAACTGACAAAACTGAAAGCGGAGATTTTTGCAACTGGGAAGAGAATAGATGGGACTTCTGGCATCTCGGGGAAACCTGAGAAGTAGTTTGGGGTTGAAGGACAAGCATACTAACCTGAATATTTCCACTAAAAGGGGTAGCAGTGAAACAGCTGATCTTGCTGACATTTAAATTCACTGGTATTTCAGAAAAAAAAAAAATCCATCAAAATGAACATGGAATTCATAGATAAAATAATGCAGACTATTGAGCTTGATGCCTATTTGAAGGTGCTACCTCACTGAAGTGGTAGGTGATTGATTCAGGAGAAGCACCTAACACAAAAGCCTAACTTACTATTTTTTGTAAAAAAAAAAAACAAAAACAAAAAAACAAACCCAAACCAAAAAAAAACACCAGGGAGAGATAAGACCAAGGGA
>NW_008625387.1:17600-29863 GCF_000691845.1 Merops nubicus | reverse complement strand
GGCCAACACAGGGCACTATGATTGATTTCAGCCAATTTAAGTGTTTGCTGCTGCTGCTGAAAGGGGCACACCAGGGAATAGATAAGGCTGACAACGCAGCTATATGAATGGTAAATGCTGGTACAAGGGAGGAGATTGGAAAAGGCAGCCAAGCATCAGGCCACCTTATTCATCAGCAGTGTTAACTTAGAACAGTTTAAGTGGATTCTGAAGTCACAGTCTTGGGCACTTCATCCTCCATGACTGGTTATACAATTCTCAGCTGCTTCCCCGGGGCAGTTATTTTTCCTTAAATTGGGTGCTCAACTTCTGCTTAACCATCCAGCGGCTGAAGGATTTGCCAAGCAACTATTAGACCTACACTCAGAACAATTCTGGTTTACATCTAATGAGGTTTCAAGGCAAAACTTTATGGAGCAAGCATTTCTGAGCAGACACAGGAATTAACTCACTCTAAAAACTCACAGCATCTAAATGGAATTCCAACCTAAGCACATAAAACATTCCAGACAGTCCATAAAAGTAAGGAGATAAAATCCAGTTAAGTCCTAGAAAATGTTTCTAAGAAAACTCAGTATAAAGCAATCTTTGTAGTGCTTCATCAGTCATTGTGTGAAGAAAAAGCTATCACTTTTTACATACTAATTATTTGTCATGACAATGTAGTTTCTGACTTCAGAACAAATTCAACATCAGTAGAATTAAGAGAATCCAGAAGGCTTTTGACCCTGGTGTGGTAGCAGTTGACTCATATAAGCCTGTGGATATGGTGATAGGGAAGATTCTGCTTATCTAGCTAATTTTGGAGTGTTTGTTGCCACTCTTCAAATCCTTCACTTCACAGAAAGTTCATCTGCTTGTTTTAAGCAGCTTGCTTATAAGTTTAATGCAAAATATTCTCTGACATCTGACTTCAGATCTTAAACTTGACTTAATTTTCGTTTTTCAACTGTTCCTAAAGAAGGTCACTTCTTTGGACAAACATTGCCTTTTTTACATCTCCTACCTCAGCTGAAACATCCTTTTTTAGTAACCTTTGCTATATCTAAACTGCCAGGTTCACACTCTTCCGTGGCCTTCCCTCAAGCAAATATTAAAAAGCAAAATTAACTGTCATGCCAGGCATTTAACTTTGTCTTATGCCACCTACACAAAGGCTCAATATTCAGAAGTTTCTAACATTCAGCCAATCTCAAAGGCATTTAACAAAACGTCTTTAGATTGCCCTTCTTCTTTTCTAGTTTCTCAGCCTCTGTAGAAGGCTAGGCCATTCCACAAAACTCACTGTTCCTGTAACAGTTCCAGTCGCATTCATATACCAGCCCAAAACAGCCAGCTCCCCAGGCTCCAAGGAAACAATTCTCTGTATTCTTCCTTTTGCCCTACTGCAACTAGTTCCAGCTCTCAGATCCTACATTCACCTTCATCTAATGATTCAGTTCTAGACAGTTCTTCTTCAGGTCCTCTTGTTTGGTGGCTCAAGGCACCCAGCAATTGCAGTGCAAGGCAGACAAACACTCATGACTCTTCTCCATTGAACAGTCTTGGTAACCAAAAGAATTCTCCACAGAACACCTCTATCCTGTGTCTTTAATTGCCTGTCCAACTCCATGTAACCCTAAGAAGTGTTTGGCCTGTGCTTATTACAACAAAATATTTTTCTGCCTTTGGCAATATATTTCTGTATATAGAAGGTTTTTTTTGTATTTGGCATTTCATCCTCATGCCTTCTCCAAATACATTATAGCCTTCCCCTCCACAACAATCAGTACAAATATTTTCTAACTCTGCACGATATCATGCATAAACGTGACACAAATGACATGAAATCACATCATAATTCCCTTAGAATAATTTTAAGATTCCTAAGTTAATCATTTGAAGTTGCTTAATTGCACGTTCAGCCTAGACTGAAGGAAACGGCAGGTTCAACTCATGGCCAGCTTCCTGAGCGTAGCTGGCGCAGCCATGTCATTCTGAGCACCTCACCTAACTGGTGACAGAATTCCTTAGCAGCCTCTGAAGTTCAAGGTGAGGGGAAATTTAGGGATTCACAGAACAAAACCCACAAGACTATGGTGAATGAGTAACTAAGTATATTCTACACAGCTTCGTATAGGCATCTGCATGTGTGCTTCACGTGTGCCCTACGCTGACTGGAGGCGAGCCAGATTCTATCTGGACACTTTGCAGCTGTGACAGTCTGGCACTGCACCCTAATGTGTCATGCTGAGAGGCCTTTTCTTGCTGCACTGGCCAATAACCATCATCACTGAGTATAAGGACATGACTCAGGCCTACTTCTTGACTGGATTCTTCAAATCAATTAATATTTAAGAAAGATTGTACTTAATATATACAATACTTAAGATTGGAAACCATGTTTCTCAGTAACCATGCAGAACGCAACAGATCCAGCAAGAGACACATTCCTCCACAGAGAAACTGGATTCTCAATCGAGCAGTGCTTCTAGGAGGAACATCAAGTATTTAAAGGGTAAAACATACACTTAATGGTTATTTTAAGCATCTGTAATTTAGGAGTACCTGAAGTGGTACTCAGAAGTACTGCTCCTCTACAGATCCAAGCAGTACTAGTTCCACTTAACTTAAGACACCATGATCTTTGGGATCAGAGTCATCCTTTGAGGTATGTCTCTCTATCCCTCTTCTTCCACGTGCTTATACCCCATTTACTATATAAGCTTGAGGCTCCAAGGTTTTAATTTATACGTCTAATACATCATCCTCTGCCTTTCCTACCTTTACCCTTGCCAAGTAAATTAAAGATAATAGTGGCTCCCTACCTCACAGGACTGGTACAAATACAAATTATTGAAGACTGCCATGCAGTCTAATTCTGTATCTAGAGTCAAAAAAAAAAAAAAAAAGCCAACAAAACCCAAAAAGAGCCTCTCCACTCCCCTTTCCATCCAAAAAAAGAAAAGAGAACTGCCAAAACTGAAGCTACACAAAAGATGAAATTATGAAGAAGTCTGCATATGTGAAGCCATGTATTACCTTCTTCTACTCCATTTATTGCATAGGAAGGATAGCATTCATTGAGTGAAATGCTATTCAGCTTTTTCATACCGATTGATTCTGCTTCTCTTGTCTTACTAGTTACATATTATTTAAGGACTATCTTAAGTACAGAATTACTCATTTCCCCAGCTTGTTTTTTTTTTTTTTCCCCATGGGCACTCACAACACTGACAGTATCTAAGCCATTCATAAACATTAATGAGTTTATCATCTTGCAGCACTCCTGTGTAGTGAACCTGAATTAGTACAATCATTTCATACACCCAAATATGACGAAGAAAGAACTTAAAGCCAAAACCGTCAAACACCCACCAGCTTGAGGTATTAAGTTCAATACAGTGGAAGTATTTTCTTAGAGGCTGTAGATGTTCACAATTCAGCTCAATCAACTTCTTTATAGGAATGAACTCAGTACTTCTGCAGTGGAAAAAGTGGGGTGGATAAGCAAACACCTCCAAAACTTCAGAACCCTGTGGCTGCAGTTCTGTATGTCATTCCCTAGATGCCTTCCAATTTCTGCCGCAAGTGAAGCAGATACCAATCATCACACAGCCCTGATTCACTCCCTGTGCATCATCCATCCCATCCACTGAATGGCACTGGGGTCAGATGAAAAAAACAGTATGTAGTCATGTAGTTAGATACTAAATGGTAGTGCAGATGCACACAGGATTAAAGTTGCCCAGGATATCTTAACTTTGTCATTTGCTGATTTCCGAGTTTTCAATTTTGCAACCTTAACATCATTTTAAGAAAGAAGAAATTTATAAAAGCAAATAACCTATTATTTGAAAATCCACAAGTCATCGGCAGAGTCAAAAGACAAATCAAAACTCTGAATTACAGCACTAGAGAAACACAAGTAACTGTAGCAACTATGGAAAATGACCAACATCTATAAGAGGGAGAAGGAAAATACTCCAAGTGGGCTTACTCCTGTTTGCTAGACTCTGAAGGAATTCTGCATTCCAGTGGGAAAGTTCCTCTAGCAGCTGTAGGCTCTCTTTCCCCACAGTTGTCTCCTTCATTATCCTGTTTCTATTCCATTCTAATTCTTCTCACATCCTGTCTTCCCGTCCTACTTTTCCTACTGACTTTGTGCAGATGATGTGTCCAGTCCTTCCCTTACAATGGATTTCAGGTTCTCACCTTCCTGAACTCTGTCCAAGCTCTTATCTCAACTCCTTCCCAAATTCCCATATGTGAGTTTCAGACAGACTACACCCTTCTGCAGATTTCATCAAAACCACCTCTCAAAAGATTCTCTCTTGGACTTGACTTTAAAATTTGGTGTTATAGCAACTCCACTTAAGAGGAAGAGGACTTTAAAGTAAAGTTGTCTCTAAATTAAAGCCACTGTAGCTTGGACTAGAGCACGAGGAAGATGAAATGTGAAATCTCTGTTTCCTAAGAATACAACCAGTGCAAATCACATTTTCAGATTTTTCTGATGCAAATCTCAGCCCAGGGTGTACTTTGGGCAGACCTCCATGGCAGAGCCAAGATTCATCAAGAACTTAAGAAATGTGAGTGCCAGGTTTCAGTAAACTACACATAGGAGTTTAACAAGAAGCAACTGATGAACAAAGACACGGTATAAGCTTAACTGCAGATATTATCGCTAGCTTCATTTGTGATGTAAATGTGTGAAAGTGCTTCTATCTTAAACACTTAATACTTGCTCAGCATGGCTACCTAAGATATTACTTCTCCGTGTTTGCAAAGAAGGTATCTAGAATACACAGCAAAAACCCACAGTAGACTTAACACTAGCCATATTCAGTCAGTACTATTAGACCTCAGAGCCATAGGACACTGACAGCTTCTTTACAGAGAACTTTAATTTACAGTACAGTTTTCACATAAATAAAGACTTTCATTTTAGAGAAGGAACTATTATCAAAATGGACAAATTTTAGTGTAGAGGAAAGAAGCCCCTGAACAATTATATCAAGCACAAACATATCTAAGTATTTTCACTTGCAAAAGGCAGCCTATTATCCTCACTTCCTCTCTGACATCCATAATTAAGATGTTAAAATTAAGTGCCTTGCAAGAGAATACAAACTTTATAACAACAAGAAGCTGAAGAATACTTTGATGAGAGGCTGAATAATAAAACATGGCTTCCCAGCCAGCCCTGAAGTTTTACACAAATTGGAACTTAGTAGCTCTTTGTTAGCCAAATCTTCACTAATTTTGAAAACAATCAGCCAACTCAAAATTTAGTATTTAGAGTTATTATACAAACCTTGTTTTTCTTAGGAAACACATGAATAAGAAAACTAGGATAACTGTATTTTTACAACACTCTAAAGCACTCAAACTGCGGGTGAAAAAATTGCTCAATCAGTGCAGAAATGCAGGAACACAGGATTTAATCAAGTCCTTGACATACGATAGGAAGCAAGTCACAGATGTGCATGTTCCAAAATATTTCATTTTCCTATTATTTAGGGCAACATTCTATGTTCCCTCATCTGTACTAGGTGATTTTTCCAGTTAATCTCAATGGAGTAACTCAGAGAGGATGGAATAATCTGTCCATTCATCTGCAAAACCAGACATAAGGGTGGCAGTCTTTTATTGCGTAAGCTCTTTTGCATAAGGCTCTGGTTTCCTCTCACTGTAGATAACTGCTGTTAACTAAGGCTCCATTTTTCCCCACTCATTATTTGCTTTCATCATTATACGCACCATACAATACTGAACATTACGTACCTTCCACCACCTTCTTTGCAGTTGGGGCATGTGCAAGCTACTCGTCGCAGTCTTTTTCCCTCTTGATGTGGTTGGTCCCCTTCCTCATCTACCACCTGTACTCTCAAATGTGTTAGATCATTGGTATTCAGTGTAGAATCACCACTGAGCTGCCACTCTTCTGGATCAGGCTCCTCTTCTTTAATCCTAATATCTGAGGAAAAGAACAAACACAGATCCATAAGCAGCCCATTAAACAGAGAGAAGGAAACCATAATGATCAAATCTTTTTACTGCTGAGAGCACTATGTCAGTCAAAAGTCAACATCCTTTAGTGCATACTGACATTGTTTCTGTGACCTTGTAACCTACACTGTATTTTAAAAGTTTATCTTACTATACATTTCAAAGTTAAAGACAAGCTATAATGAAGTACTGAAGTTTAAGTCTGAACTCTTCTTGGTAGGGAATGTGTCACCAGGAGGATATTGCTTGCTTGAAACTTGGGAAAAACTGTGGAACAAGAGGTTGGACAGATGTTGAAAAAAAAAAAAAAGTAAACATGCTTCAAATGGTCCTGAGTAGCCATTTATGTTTGCACAGGATTTCTCAATTAAAGTGATATGAAGTAGAAACAGCCCTTCTTGATGACCTTCTGAAGTTTTCAGTATGCACAGTGATATATAAAGTAATACGAGAAATAAATTAAATAAGAGGGTTTGACCTAAGAAAGACCAAGAAAAACAACAAAGAAAAAGCATGTTTTTTTCCATTTTCCCCTTCTCACCTCAAATTTACATCTTTTCCACTATGCATAGAGAAGAAAACATTTAGGAAAGAATGTTATTCAGCATTAGAGATAAGCCGCACAAAAACCACTTTACTGTTTTGAAATAGGTCTTCGCAGTTTCACTGATGCAAAAAAGCCTCTTAAGTTACCCTCACAGGGTGGGCATTTGCAAGTATGTGTACCCTCTCTCCCTACAAAACAATCATTCAATCTAACCCAGGAACTAACAGCAGCATTATAGTACATTTTACATTTTAATAAGAACATTTTTCCTCTCAGACACTATTCTGGATTCTCCATGAGCTGCAAGTGTGTAAATTAATATTTTAAAAAAAGTTTCTATAAATTATCTTAGAAAACTGAACCCCAGCCCCTTCTTTGGTTCACCAGAGTAGTTTACTTTGTAGTCTTTCAGTGAAAAGGACCAACCACTAGCACAAACTAATAATCAGACCGTCAATTTTATTTTTGTTTTCCTTTTGTTGAAGCTTCAAACTAAAAGCTGTGTGACTTCCTGGATGTACTTAAGAGACTGCTTTCTCTGCAGAACAAACTCAGTGATCATGTAGATTAACTCAATCCCCACTCAAACCCTGAAATCTGAACTGAGCACTGTGGCCACTAAAAATTCTTTCTGGGAGTCAGTGCATCAGCCATCATGTCTACAATGAAGACAAAGCTGCAAGAACTGCATGATAAAATACAAGATAAATTGTGCTGGGTCAGATCATAAACAGCATCCTGTCCCAGTAGAGATTGAAAAAAAAAAAAAAAACCCAAAACAAAACGATAAAACATGTGAAGAATAATAGTTACCCAGTCTACCTTCCAAATCATCTCCAGCATTCATCTATTTAGAGACAAAGGACGTAGCTACACACAAAAATTTGATTGGTGCTAATAAAGTCTCACTCCAGTGTTTCCCAACACCATAGTTGGCCTTCCTTTTGCTTGCACATGTAACACCACTTGCAGGACCGTGCTGTAAACTACATCACTGATGCAACTAAAGTTAAAATCATTCTCTGGGAAACCTCTGCATTAGGAAGAGAATTCCAGGTCAGAAACAGGGAAGTCTAGAATGCCTCTCTGTTCTGGCTGCAAAAGTCAATGCTACAAATTAATTTTGGATGAATATGGCAGGTGCTGAGCTGTGGGAATGCAGGAGCTAGCACGCTCACTACTGCTGACTCTCTACACATGTGGTAACATCCAGCAGATCTACTGTGGTAAGCTTGTCCAAAGTCACCTGCACACTGAACTCCACCGTTACCTTAAGAAGTTCACAAATCCAGACAGCAACATAACAAGTATCTTTACCAGGAAGACCTGAGAAAAGCTCTGGTGACTTCTAGTCTTCTGCGTTAGCCAAACTATCTTCCCTACTAAATGAAGTAATTTTCTGAGACTTACCCATGAAATAATTTTATTTCTATATATGTTAGATATAAAATTCATTTTACAGAAGCAAAGGCTAAAACACTATACAACATGGGAAGAGTTTTTATAGGACTGATCTTTCAAATTGGATACTATGAAATATACTAACTTTAGAAAAAAACAAAAGCCTGTTTTACACAACAGGGCACATAACAGCAATTTAAATACAGCAAAGTGGTAAGGCTGCCAGCACAGGCCAACTCAAGTCTCCAAGCAGTTCTTTAGGAGTGGAAATGTTACGCACCATACTCAAAATTATTTTACCAATCAAATGTTCCACAAAATGTATGTTGAATAATTCTGGTTTTATTTAAAGAATGAAAATAATGTTACTAAAATAAAACACTGTATTAAGAAGATAATTTCATTATGATCTTACTAACATTAGACACTGGTGCATAGTGAGGATTTTATAAAGTCAGTAGCTGAACCCAGTTAGTGCTGCATGCTCGTACTTCAAAAAAAATATCAACATATCATAGCAAAGATGAACGGATCAAAGTAAGGTATGGATCTGTGGTCCCAAGACCCAGCTCCACTGCTGAGGTTGCATTCCATGTAACGTATGATTTCTCCTGTCATTCTGACACACCGAAGACACACTCTAAGAACAGATACACCTAACAATAGAAACATGTCCAGAATGTCTATTACTGCACATCAGCATTCAGGACTTCACACCTTCAACTCATACAATGTTTGTTCCACTCCACAAACTTCCATCATGAGATCCTACCACTTTTTCATCAGTATCTCTCTATTCCCAGTACCTCGCAACCACCACCACTATCGCAGCAGCAAAAAGGCTCCTAATAGTTTCAGAATGATGGAGGCATAAATGGCAAAACGATTCGAAAAAAAAAAGAGGGACAGAAAATACTGGAGAAAATAATTTCCATAGACATACAAACACTTATAGTATTATTTTTAAAATGCAAAACTGAAATGTAGTCAAAGTAGTACTTTTGTGTAATTTTGTGCAAAGTTTCCTGGTTATCTTGACAAAGGCAGAAGCTGTAGCTATTGCTTTATTTATTCTTCAGGACCATCTTCTACCCCAGGCACACATGAAAGTACAAGGTGAACTGCAGATTTTCAGACAAAAGTTTTTAATACTTATGTAGATTATACTTCAAATAAAACAAAATTAAAGGAAATAGCGAAAGATGAAGTGTATCTAGCCTCTCCAGAATGTACTATAGTGGATAGTATCAAACCCCATAATGAATTTGATTGCCTTCACAAGAACCTCAGAACCAGTATGGTTGTTGCACTACAAGCAGGTTTTACATTAATGCCAGAGATGAGGGAAAATTCCATCACTATTTCTTTTTGGGGGGAGGGGTGCCACTGCACTTTAGACAACAGTAAGAAATTGAAGGAATAGAAGGGACAAGGCATGGAGAAGAGCAAAAGACAAGTCTTCTCCAATGCAACAGAACAGTATCTTCATGTGCAAATTCATACAGATAGAATCAACTCCACATTTCTCCCTTGGTGTTCCCCTGGATGCGCTCCGTTCCAATTCAGTCTCAAATGACAAAACCTGAGGCTTTACACATACTCTGAAAAAAAAAAATGGCCTAAAAAAAACCCAAACACCTACATAACCCCTAAAGTCATGACAAGTTGATGCAAACATTGGTAAATATTTTACTTTTGTAAATACAGAAATGAATGTGTAATTTATACAATTGTAAATATAGAAATAAATTTATGTATATAAAGAAAACTTTTGTTTTCTACCAGTCAAACACAGGCGAAACGAAGGTTACCTTTTCTTTACTACTATTTTATTTCCATGCTTTCAAATTTCTCTATACCCTTACTTCTTAATTAAGACCAAGACCTAGTACTAGGCAAGTATGAACGGTAAATAGAGACAAAGCTACTGTTTCAAACTGCCTGCAGATTTGGAAAACCATATATTCTGTTCAAGTTCTTCTTGGTATCTAGTGAGCTAGGTTTGTTTTAGGTTTTGCTTTCCTCTGATGGATAGAAACTGGGATCTTGGTGTACAATTCTGTTCCAAAACCAGTATTTCATAATCACAGAAAGCCTTGATCTGGCTGCATTATGGAGCAAGTTTAAGTGTATTTGGCAAATAAAAACAATAACTAAGAGAGTTGTCTCAAGTGTTTCAGAGAAGAATAACTAAACTAATAGGATGAAACTATGCAAATGTAAATGCAACTTAAACTATTCCTCAGTACATTTCAACATTAATCTAGGGTGGAGAGATTACGGCTGCCCATTGATACAGCCAGGTCATTAATCTGCTTCACCATGTGTCAGATAAATTCAACAGTTAAGCTTCACGTTCTATCTTAACCTATTTCAACTAAGAAATAGAAAACAAAGAAAACACTGTTTTCTTCATCTATGAGAAAACTTAGTTTACCCAATAGCCATACAAACAAGGAGGAACTGAGAAGGGATGAGGATGCAGTGCAAAAATGCTTCATTTGAGGACTCTATCACCACTTAATTTTTGACATATCTGCCTCTGCAGGATGTCACAAAGGCACACTCAGCATTACCTGCAACTGTCTCAGAACTGCAGACTTCTAGTTAAGCTGCTTCTCCTAGATGCTGAAATCCACCCTGCTTTTTGACTCAGCTAAGCTTTACAAGTTCCTGATCTGAAAAGCAGAAATACAGTGTTCGAACTGAAAACAGATTTGCAGCACCACTGCACATACCTTCACACCAATTTCCTCACACCATCACAAATCAACTGTCTGCAGTTTCAATGTCTTATAATCAGCCATGCCTATTAATTTTTTTTCCAAATAGATGCTCCCCTTCCCACCCCTCCCAAGAAAACAAATGTGAATTCCCATCTCTTTTCCATCTTCTCTTGTCAATTTTGTTGTTTTCTCTACAGCACAACCTGTATTCCCTCAGTATCTTAACTAATCTCACCTTAATCTCCGATGTGAGGAAGCTTTAATAAAGATCTGCAAATTTCTTAGACACTGTCCTTGTTCACTCATATCTGAAGGCTTTCCTGACCATGGCAGGAGGGTTGGAATTAGATGATCTTTAAGATCCCTTCCAAGTCCAACCATGCTATGATTCTATGATAAACTAAACTTCCTGAACTAAACTATCTAAATATTCTCAATGATCTTAAAGGTCTTCTCCAACAAACAATTCTATGATTCTATGACTGCAAGTTAATCTCTCCTTACCAGTTGGCCAGCTCTGCAAGTCTCTCAGACATATAACTCAAAAAGGTTAATGATTTTAACTCTGATTTGCCCCCCAAAACTTAAGTGTGAATTGGGACATTTTTATGTTTATTGGGACATTTTACAAGGCAACAGAAGACTACAGACTGTCATCTTGAAATACCTGTGAATCTCAAGTCAGAAGAACAACTGTCATCTAGTTTCAATAGGTCTAAATCAGATTATAAGTTTCTGAGGAAAACAACTGTTATGTATGTGTCTAAGAGCAGGGCCTCACAGTAGTGAATATTTAAGAAGTATCAGCAAAATTATTTAAAATAGAGCTATAGATATTTTTCTTTGAAGAAACGCCACATACTGTATTTCCAAGCAATTCTGCACATTATTCTAAACTATCTGAAGATTTGAATCATGAAAGTATTTAAGCCAGTGCTACGACAACACATATTATGCATCAAGGAACAGTTACCTACCCTATAGTAACTGCAGTTCTTTGAGATGTGTTGTCCACAGAGCCTCAAGATTTTGCATTCTTACCAGCAGTAATGCCTGCTGCAGGATGCCATAATTTTTTTCCTTTTTTTCCCATGGTTAAAAATATAAGAGGGAACAACTAGAAAGGGGGAAGAACAGTTAAACATGCTCGATACAGAAGAAGCCAGGAACTGTAGAAATAGGTAAGGAAAGCAAGAGGACACAAAATTCTGTGACCAGTGAGGTTAAGTATTCCTACATAGAAGAGTATTAGACTGCTGCTAGTGTCAAACAACAGAATTGTCAGCAGTCATTCAGGAAGACAGAGCTGTTCAGTAAGTATTTCTGTTCTGTATTTGCGTGAAAGCCACATCATGGTCCTATCACCAGATGAGAATGAAAAGCTTCACACTGACACCGAGTCTCAAAGATGTAAAAACAACTCCTGAAATAAACGATAAATCAACAGATTACGATAATTGTCATTCAATAATTTTAAGAGAAGGCTGAAGAGCTCTCTGTAGTTTCAATGCTGCAAGCCTTTGACCATGCGAATGCTCCAGGGGTTTAGAAAAACGCTAGCCCTGTGATAACACTGAAAAAGGGTAAACAAAGACTCA
>NW_008625387.1:936-17569 GCF_000691845.1 Merops nubicus | reverse complement strand
AAGAATGCCACTCAAAATGGGATTATGAGAACAATCAGATTTAGACGTAATTTTTTTTTTAAGTCAGTGATAACACCACTGTTGATATAATATACCTGAGAATTCTGCACAGCAAGTGTCTCAATAGGACACAATAAAAGATTTTTGTTAAGAAAAATCAAGTATAAAACATATGCGGAATATATGTATTAAAAACTGGCATGAAGTTTAAATGCAGATTAAGTACTTGCATTTCTACATGATAAATGAGGATGTGTTGTGGACAATAGGTATTTTTTCCCCATTTTTCTCCTTAAATATTACTACCTTTTGAAGAAATGTGTCTTCTATAAGCAGTGAAAGAGAACCTACCTACCACGCAGCCTTCTCTTCAAGAGGGCAATCACAGCTAGGATGCTAGCGAGTATTCCTGGCATTATGAAAAGACTGTTGTCCTTAGCAGAAACTTCAGGTCATTTGTATGACCAAGATGCATGGATAATTTAGCTTGAGAGATCAGAACCCAAGTCTGTGAGCCTGCCAAGAGGTTCAAAATGCAAGAAAACTGCAAAGAACCTGAAACAGTGGACCTGAAGTGCTGAGACTGCAAAAAGACAGAAGATGAGTTTCCAGGCCTTTTTAACTTGAAGTTGTAGTGGAAATAAAATCTGTTGCCTCTTTCACTTCATGGATACTTGCCACACATCCCTACAGGTGTAAAAATTTTCCTTTTGCTTCAGGAATATCTTGTATTTGAAAAGTGAAAAAGGAACGAGTACCTGAAACTAGGTAGTATGTTCTTTTGTGAACATCCAGAGAATATCTGAGCCTAAAATAACTGAAGCTAACCTCCTTAAACTTGAGAATCTAAGCTGCATCACTAGACACTCAGCACACATGATAGAATATTCCTTAAGAGTAACATAAATACATCAAAGTTTCACCGCACCACCATGGGCTGCAAGATAAATGAATCAGACTCTTGAGTTGTTTTGGAACACAGAGCAGAAAAGCACTTCAAGGAAACAGAGGAAGGATGTGACAACTCAATCTTGTCAAGAATTTGAAGAAAAAATTGCAATTCTATTCCACAGCAGTAGATACTGTATTAAAAAAAAAAAGTTCACATAACTTCAAGTGAGATAATTTACTATATGTTGTTATAAATTGACTGTGAAACACATACAAGCATGATTATCTAGTTCTTCCACAATTTATTAATTTCCTTCCAAAATGATGACACAATAAGGAATGCAATTTAACCATGCTGGAAGCAAACTATTCACACAAGATCAATACATAAATAGCTCTAATTTCTGCACTAAGTTAAATTTTTCAAAGTTTCCAAATTAATATTTTCATATCAAACAGCAAGGCAATTGTTCATAAGTATTTTGGTTTTACAACATGCAAACTAAATGCTTCAGATGTAAATGGGATAGCCCAAAACAGTTGTCAGACGAAAATATTTACTTAACATGATGCTCCAGTTTTCTTCATGCATTTTATAAAGCTTTTTTAAATAATCAGATTCAATTTCATAATAACTCGGAAATGCTGGGGTCTGAACCCTGAGCCCTGAATTAAGGTTGACATATGGGTGATTCCCACAGCCCTTCATAAAGAGGTGGTGAGTTTGCCTTATAGCTTCCCCCCAGGGTGCGGCCGGCCCTGCAGGGAGAGCCAGAAGGGAAATGAGCCCCAGGGGTCCCGCATTGAGTTGACAAAGGTCAGGTGTCTGCTTGGGGATAAAAGCTGGGACCACTTGCAGGGAGTCAGGAGTGTCTGTCTGTGGAGTGCACTCCACAGAGCTTCCTGGTTCAGGGCAGACCTCCTGACTCGCCCTGGAGCTGGGCCCCAGTCTGTTTAGGCCTTTGTGAACACGGGCAAGTTGGATGAGAGTTGCCATGTGGGCACCTTTTTCTTATGTATTTAACTTACTAGTTTTGCTTTTTCCCATGCCAACTGTGGGCAACCTCGGGTCTCTGTCTGTACCACCTGTTGTGGGCCAAGTCACATCTTTTGTGGGATCATTGGGGGTGACATCAATTATGTACCAGCTGATTGATCTGTTTGTACCCCCAGCGATCATTCATGCAATGTTCTTTTTGTTTACAATACAGTCTGTGTATTGGTTCATCTTCCTGCTGGCTGTGTTATTTTTGTTGGGCCTGGTCATTGGCAGAACAAACAACACCCCCTTCTCTCAAAAGCCTGGTATAAAAAAATTACTTAGAAGGAAAAATTGCCTAACAATAAAATTAATAAGGTTAAAAATTGGAATTTTAAAAGAAAGAGAAAAATTAAGTTGTGCAATACTGAAAACCAGTCAAAAGTTTACAGTACCAGAAGAAAGCTATGCTTTAAGTAGCAATCTGCACTACTTCAACAGAAGCATTAAAACATTGAAACAACCATCCCTGAAAGTAAAATTGTAAAAACTCATTTTTTAATTTAATTTGGGCGTTTAGACTGTTCTACCTAACAAATGTTAGACCAAAGCCCCATAAGAAAACAGCGATGAAAGAAACTGTCGTTTGAGCAACTATTTTGAAAATTGTCAGCCAAATTTTTGGTGAAATTTAGTTGTATTATTTCAGCATGGTAAAGACCTCAGGTTCTGGCAGGAATGTTATAAAGCACCCACCATAAATAGCCAACCACTCCTCCTCTCTATTAACTAGTATAAGTTGATCAAAAGGCATGACTGTATATACTCCTTTAGAGAAGGAGCTGGAGAGAAAGATGCAGAAACGAAGACCTTAGCTTTGTAGTGACACTTTGACACAACTCTTGAAAGGAATCCCTTTGACTTTAGTTTTCCAAAACGGAATGGTATGTTTGTAGATTTTTTTATCTTTAAATAAATCTTCCAGCTGAATGCATCTGAGTTGATACATAGCAAATTCCCTTCTGAAGCCTACTTTCTTTAAGGTCACTTGTTAGTTTCTTCAGATGCTACTGAAATAGTCCAAGTATCAAAAAAAAAAAAAGCATCCAGCATCTTATAAAAAGCTAAGCAACATAGATAAAACCTGGTAAAATTGCCTTTTTTCAGAAAATAACCAATCCAAAATGTTATTTAGCACATCAATGAATTAGCTGAGACAATATTACGATTAGATTTTGATTAACACTGTGAAGTCTCCTTTGTCAGGACAATGGCTTCAGAGGGGGAAAAAAAAAATCCAGTAACTTAAAAATTCTTTCAAACTGACAAATCTCACAGGATCATAAACATGAAAATCAAGTTGGTACATTTCAGTACCTTGTATTTTTCCTTATTTTTATAAGTACCTTTCTTGAACAGGTAAGCTGATGAAGAGTAATGTGAACTGTGTGCATAATGGTTCTTTTTGTTACACACAGTGCAATATTCTATTACAAGCTGCCAACAAAAGGAGTAGACTACTAGAGAGCTTTCTCAGGTTTAACTTCCTCTCAAGACCAGATGACCAAAGCCAGAACACAGGTGACAAAGATACCTCTTTGCCAGTGTTTAACATGCAGATACTATTTGATACAGCTTTCCATTTTGTGAAACAATGCTGAAGAAAGTTTCAGCTGTGACTAGCCAATACCCTCCCCTTCTCCACAAGATAACAATAAGCACAGTCAGGAACATAAGCTCTAATAAAAATTTTAGAATTAAACAAGCTCAGCCAATACTTTTCAGAACAAAATCAGTGCAGTGGAAGTCTCTGCATACGTATGCCTCGCAAAATGGATGTTTTGGTAGAAGCATAATTACTGGACATTCTTCAAAGAAAATTGTACATTTACTGGACAAAGCTATTAGCTTTGTATTAGGGTTGTAATGACTATCCATTATGTAAACCAAACGTAGGTAAAGACATTTCCTCCTCTCATGTATTGATGAGAACAGTAAAGATGTCCCCTGCTGCTCACCTGGGAAGCAAAGCTTGGAAGAACCCATCTCACACAACAGGCTGTAGTTACCAAAACCTAAAACCTAACCCACAGTTTTCACAGCTACAGAGCAATCTATGTTCTTTGGACTTCAGATAATTACCAACCATCTCTGACCCAAGATTAGGAATATGTTCATTTTACTTTTGCCTCAGGTAGAAAAGTTTTGCTAAATGAAAACAGAAAATACAGCCAAATTGTATTTGTTATGGAACAAAGCACATTTTACAGTCTGGGGGAAGAAAATACGAGGAAACCCTACTTTTCTTGCTTCAAAGTTTGTTGATGTTTTGCAGAAAAGAGGAATCATGTAGCTTCTCGCCCTTTAGCTTTAACTTCTCTCATTCTGCTGTTCCTTCTGCATACCTTCCTCTTTCAGTTTAAAACTAAACTGGTTTTCCTCATTTGCAGGTCAGAAGAACAATAATTTTTGACTGCAAAATTTTTTATTCAGAATTTCATTACTTGCTTCTAATTGCACGTTTATCCTTAGACCTGAAGAAAGAGTGCCACATCATATTGTAAGAGGTTATAAATAAGGGGAAAAGCATCACTGAAAAACGTTATCTCAGACAACTTTGATACAGACAAAATACCAGATGCATATGGAAAAGACACTGAAGGTCAATCAAGATAATTCAGTCTGATTCTGCTAGACGCAGTTTCACAATTACTGTTATTTTGGAAAAGTTGAGTTTCTTGTAACATAAAGGAGGGACCCATTAAATTCTCCCCAAGTTTAGGGGATGGCACTTTTAGTCAATACCTTTCATTTCATTTACTATTCCTAGACGTGTAGGAAAAATGTCACTATAAATCTCCACCCTCTCTTTATTATAACCAGGTGTTTATAGCTATTCACTTCAGGCAATAGCCTCTGCTACTCATCTGCTGCTTCTGCCTATTAATCACATTTCACGTATCTCATTTACCCTCTTCCCTTCCCATGTGAAATTCCTCACAGGACAACACAGTTACGGAATGCTTGATGGAACTCTCTTGCATTTTATTACGAACCACAATTAAAATGCTCTCAAGGGCTGTCACAAGAACAACTAATACACACAGCAGGCTCAACTTCTTTTTCATCTGTTTTCTCTTTAAGTTCCTCTCTTGCTTTCCTTTCCATCTCTCTACTCAAGTTTCTGCCACATTACTCTATAAGCAATAACATTCACTACACGATCCTATAACAAATACAAATCTCAGAACTAAAGACGTTCTCAGCCTCCCTGTATTTTATATTAGCCACAGGGTGCTTTTTCCAAGGGTTAGATTCTGACACCTTAGTTTAGCTGTATTATCACGCACAATACGTGCTTTTCGTTACTGATGTCTATACTCTGTGTCCTCATAGGTAACACAGTGTGATGGAGACAAACCAAGATTTTCTGTGGTCAGTGGAAACAGAAGGCTTTAAAGAATCAAGATGACCTAGCAGAGCAAATGCTCTCGTGCTGTTGCCTAGAAGCCAATGAAGAGCAAGCTTATCTAGGTCTAGGTAATTTTGCCTTGGTAAGTCCATAATGCAGAAGTCACTTCCAAACTAAAATGAACTAGGAAAACACACATACAATACAAAACATGTATGTTTCACTTAAACGTTTCAGTATGCTAATGAACCAGAGCCTTGGGTCACATGATTATAGTAAAACAGTGATTTCCAAGCTACCCTACACAACACTTCCCTCCCAACTTACCTCTATTGCTCACTCTGCCCCTCATAACTTAGACAGGGCACAACCCTGCTATGATGAGATTAAATGGCTTCTGGTACAGCAAAATGTCTTGAACCTCAATCATTTCTTATTCTTTCTTTTAGGTAGCTATGCCCTGAAATTTGCAATACGTTGTATCAAATTTACTAAAAATAAGCAGTCATGTTTATTTTTTCTCATATTAAGAAACACCTATTTTAAGCAAATAGCCTTTCCTCTCTGCTTACAGAGATTAAACACACTGTAAAGTTTATAATTAACAACCGTACATTCTGAAACAACACAAATAGGTAATACTGGCAATTCACATAGCTTCTTAGGCACAGCCTTCATTTTGATATTTACATGCTTGTTTCAATTCTGCTTACATGAGTTTTGTACATTGCAGTTACACTGAGATCAAGTCGGTAGGAAATGAGTTAACAAAACAGCGGATGAATAACAGACCACCAAGGGGTCTGAAAATTTTCAGGGAAAAAAAAACTCATATCAACAAATATATTTGGATTTTCCACAAAAACTCCATCTATTCAGGACTGCAAAGAATAGGCTATGCTAATGATACTGCTGCTCTTACATGGCAGTTGATAGTCAGATTTCTCCCTTCTCAGTTTAGTATGCAGGTCTTCTGCCTAGTGAGACTTAAAAGCACTGATTAACGTTGCATTAGAAGCAGTTAACTAATATGACCAGTTGGGAGTTACACGAGCTTATACTAAAAGAAGTGAGGTGGGACTATATTCTACCATTACAGCAGTTTCTAATGGAACAGTAGTTTCAAATAAAATCTGTTATCACTGTGTTTAAACCACCGTATTTGGTAGGCTTCTGCAGTAAAACAATAATGTAACAATTATCACCATTTAAAGCAACCACATGCAATAATAAAAAATAATTTTCTTCAAAAAGAATAAAATAAATACCTGCAGGACTGCCAGCATTTTCTCCTTGATGCAGCTGAATGCCAGCAGAATCTATAGAGTTTACTGTAACAGTCTGTAGATTTGGCAACTGAGCAGTGCTTAGACTAACTGGAGTTGACGTCAATGCCCCACCTGCTGCAACTTGACCAAGAGTGAGAGTCTGCACAGGCGTTAGAGTTATTTGTTGACCAGGTGCATTCTGAATTTGTAAGTTCTGCAAGTTCTGAACTCCTTGCACTTGAAATGTCTGCCAGGTTATCTGCCCAGAAGGGGTCACTGTTTGTGCCTGAATTAAAAAAGTTCCAGGATTCAGCTGCAGTTGAAGATTTTGAAGAGCCTGCTGAGATATACTTTGACTTGCTTGCACACCGTGGATTGTCTGTTGCGCAATACCTTGTACTATCTGGGCTTGGCTGGTTGGCTGCTGAGACTCTTGAAGCTGTATGTGTTGGACAATTGGCTGTGCTGTGGAGACCTGAATATTCTGGGCCTGTGTGTCATCAGAGACTGTTGTCTGGATGTAATTTCCCTGAAGATCAGAACTATGAACTTGACCACTAGTTGTGGTCAAGTTGTTTGCATTTTGTTCCAATATACTTGAACTGTCTATGGTAACGGGCAATTGTGATGAAGATGACGTTGGCACAAATAAGTCATTATCAGCGGTGGTTTCTGTAATTTCAGGAGAAACTTGCTCCCCAGTCCTTTCAGAAGCATCTGAACTATCCATGGCCTGTCCAGTATTTATCAAGTGCCCGTCTGCATTAATGCCTGCTGTCATGGTTTGAGAACCACTGCCAAGTCCCAGAGAGTCTAGATCAACACTATTGATGGGTACAAAAGTAATATTTCCTGGCAGTCCAAGAGGGACGTTAGCAACTACTTGTGCTTGGCCAGGGAAAGACGAACCACCAATTGCAACTCCCTGAACCTGGACTTGACCAGACTGTGATAAGATATTCTGAATATTAGTTGAAGGTGTTCCAGAGGCAATGATGGTTTGATTAGAGCCAGGAATGATCTGAATTTGACCAGTTTCTTGATTTATACTGCTATTATCTGAAGAGGCTGCAAAGCCAAGTTGAACCTGCTGACCATCCGCTGTCTGGATCTGGGGTATTACTTGGTATTGTACGTTAGACACTGTACCATTCGACGAATCTGATCCTGGTGCAACAGAAAAGATTTGTTGATTTTGCAAACTCTGAATAGGAAGGACATACTGCCCACTTGAAGTTACTGTGGCAGCACCTGGAATCTGTACTATATTACCAGCTTCATCCTTTATAGTGGCAGGAGCTGCAGACAAGACCTCCCATCTATTTGGAGTTCCTGCTAGTTGCACAGAAGCCAAATCTCCTGTCTGAATAAAAAGAAAAAAGAAAAGACAGTTAAAACAAGAGATATACAGACTATATGCTACAACAGTCATGCAGTTCAACACTAGAGATTGATACACTACTGGAAAACACGCAGTACTGCCCATGTGAACAACAGCAACTGGATTAGAACTATAAAATACACATTTTGTAAGTGAGCTGACGCCTAAATCAGGGTAAACAACTTGTGGATCATGAGCTGCATGCTGCTCGTGAGCAGGTCAAATGCAGGTCCTGTGCCATGGCTACATCAAGGGACCAGCAGCAGGGTTATTCTGGTGTGGGGGCTGCTGGGTAATCCAAATCCCTGGCTGTGGGAAGAAGGCAGCCAGCAGGGGCTGTGTAGCTGTCATCACCAGGTTACCCTGCGACTCAGCTACACTCTTTACCTAGCCTGGCACAGACTGCACGGAAGTGGAAGAACCGCCATGATGCCAGCATCACCTCTACCTCCCACAGCTCCACTGCCTTTTGACACTGCTGTACGTGGTACAGACGTGCATGATGTGACTCTCAGCGGCATGGGGAGTGTCGAGAGGTGGCTCAGTCACATTGATGGAAAGACTGGATAGCCTCAGTTTAAGTTACACATAACACAAAATCCTAGTATTTATGAGCTCGCCTGAGTTACTGTTTCACTAGGGAGGAAGGCCTCTGAACGGCAGACTCTTACGCTGAAATCACAGTTGGATTAGTCATATGTATCTGTTGGGGGAGGGGAGGAAGTTGTCTTTATTAAGTTGGAACAATAGAAAAGGTCGGTATTTCAGAACACCCCCCCAGATGGTTACAGATTAAAGAACCTAAAGACTGATGTAGTATGCTTTTGTTTCTTTTTCAGTAAAGAAAAGGTAAATTGCACTTACCTTTCTTTACCAAAGCAAGCTTTTTCAGAACAGAGTATTAAGAATTAGATTTAACATCGTGCAATGCTTAGCACAGATTTGTGTAGTCAACCAGCCTGCTACTGTAAATAACCATCAATCTATAAAAGATGTAGTTACATTTCTCCTTATCTGCTTTATGGCACTACAGTAAAACAATGGAATAACTTAATGTTTAGCAACAAGAAACTAACTTGTCTTACAATTCCTTCAGCTCTGTGAACAAAATGTTGTCTTTTTGGAGGGATATTCAGGGCATAGAAAGAAAACCTCTAGTTTGTCCTTCTGCACTGATCCTGTGATTACTCCTGGCAGGGAAGTTACTAGAACGTACTGCAGCTTCCTTCTGATGCTACACTTCCACTTTCTTTAGAATAAAACCTGGATATACAACATACAGTGCACAGCTTACTCTTCTCTGATATGGCATTGAGACTAGCCAGCCTGGGTGAATCCTGCCCCAGGCATCCAAGTGAATTTAGTCCACAGCATATGTGGGGATTTCACTTTCTTACCCCATTCCCACCTGTGTGGCTAAAATGTTTACATGTACAAGAAAATACTCTGAACACTTACTAAATAAAATAAGTTTTACTGTGCTTGGCAAGTTTAATTTCCAGCAACACAAATCTTGGTTCCAATTCCTGTCAAGAGCTGTACAAATAATAATTGTTGGGGGGAAAAAAATATAAAAATGCTAACCTTCTTTTGCCCTCAAAGATATATATAATCTTTCAGGTAGTTTATCAGTAAGTAGACATCATCAGAACAAAACTAATTTCATGGCCTTAATGCTTCATGGATCAGAAAGAGAAAAAGGAGTAATGATAATTCCATTTTGTTATTTTTCTTTTCCTCCTATACTGATTAGCCTTTCATTTAAAGAACATATTTAAATCCTTTAACATTTCAAGCTTAAAATTAATGAGATTAGAAAAAAATTATGCAATATTCCTTATCACATCATAGTATCAAAAAATTTCATTTTCCTCTACTACCACACTAGCTTTATGTTCTTCTATTTAATATTGTTTACATGTAGGTACTGGTTGCTGAAATGCTGCTAAGAAAGCTCGTAACTACCCAATTCACTTGTATATAAATACTTATTAACTGCAGTATCAAAAGACCTATTAAAGTCATAGGTAAACATCAGTCGGAAAACACCAAAAGTAAAAACATGACTGTTATATGTTTAATATGTCATTATAAAATAAACATATCATATATTGTGCTGGTAGTATGTTAGAACAAGCGGGAAAGAGAAAGTAATGGGAACCATCACAAGTCGAATATAATTTCCCACTGATTTAAGATCATGTACAAGCAAATACTGAATGTTCGAGCTGTAAATGGACTGAACTAATACATAATAGCATGTCTGCATCTACTTATACGTACAACTTATCAGTATCCTGTCCAGAAACAGTTCAAAGAAAACCCGTTTCCTTTATGACACGGAAATGACCTACGCCGTTATTCTCCTCCCCAAACGTACGCTGATTCCCATACTGCCGTTCAACGGCCTCTGCCCTTTCCAGGTTGGGCACACATCTCTCCTCACCTTTTCATGATCCAGTGCAATCTTCCCTCAAATCCTGTTCTGTAAAGGTTTTAGCACAACAGAGCCACTCTTCTAATAGATGCATTTATCAGTCCATGGAGAAGTTCAGGTTAGCCACGCATGTGGATATGTAAATATTGCTACACACAGTATATGAAATGCCTGTTACACACACGCTGCTCTTACAACTAGCTCTATCAGACACTACCAGATGAATCATGAGGAGGGAGGAGCAACGAGACAGTGAGGCTTTCAAGAAACTATCTGGCAGATATCAGAATTACTAGTATAAAAGCATAAAAAAAAAACCTGTATGGTAAAGAGTACTTAAGGGTGATCTCTAACCTCAACTGGTCATTAACCTGTCATAACAAGCTTGACTGTTATACCCTTTCTCATAGTCTGCTGAGCTACTAGGACATTTCTTGGACTCTTTTTTCCTATTAAAAAGAGTTGTAACTTTCACGGCATCTTCGAGCAATTAAGCATTCTTGTAGTAACTCAAAGTTCTAGCACTGATGAATTAGCAGCAACATCCATGGACCACTGGCTTACTATCTTTACAGCACAGTCCTAGTAGACCAGAGTTTGTTTGCTGTGCCTCAGCCGTGTGTGAAAAATACTTAGAGGGCAGAGATAAAGCAACAGTTCTTTTCCTTATCAACTGATATTCAGACAGCAGTTAGCTACTTGGAAGCTGCTCCTTTAAGAGAGGGCTGGACAGTTGCAATCCAAAGGCTCTGTGTCAAGTGGAAGGGACAAAGACCTGAGGAAGGTTTAGCATTAGCACTACTCAGCCATGCAGGAGAGAACAGGAAGCAACGGGGAGTTAGTTCACGGAAAGCAGTATCAGGAACCAAGAGAAAGAGAGAAGAACAGAGGAAAGAGAGTAGCTGGCACACAGCACAGGAAAAATTAAAATCAAACGATGAGTCCACCTGAAGAAAGGTCAAGTACCACCAAAGAATGGAAGCAACAATTGCTGTTCAGCCTGTCTTTGCATTCTTTAACAAGCCTTGTATAATTTCCAGTGAGTAAAATAAAGAGATCTCTCCCAGCAGAATTTCCCATCCCCGAAGAATGAGTGATCACAATAAATAAAAATCTAGTAATTGTCTTGTTCAATTTGTTCAGAGAAAATTAAAGCAACATTAAGTCAAATGTGGAAGGAGATAAGAGAAATACCTACAGAAGACAAAATACCTTTAAGAAGTGACCTAAAGTATGCTGAGGGATGGGACTTGGATTGAAAAAAATAAAACATCTGTCACCAAAGTAAAACTGGAAAGAGGAGAAACACACCTAAGTACTGGTACATGTTGTAGGCACATGCATTTCAATATGTCAAGTGTGATCAACTGGACACGTGCCATTAGCAATCAGTATTTTTTGCTAAAGAAATACCAAATATTTATCTGTGCTGGTTTATTGTGGACTGCTTTTTGCTGCACTTTTCAGATAGTCACTTTTGCCCCATTTAGTCCTGGAGCAAAAGCATCAGTAGAACAAGCAGAGGTGGACAGATAATGAGTCACGAGCTCCCCAACATTCAAAAATCACATACCTAATGAAGAAGATTGGGCACTGCCTCATCCAAATTGTTGCTTTATGAAAGAGCTAGAGCTCTAATGTATGAGTTTAATACCATACATTTACCAAGCTACAGTAAACTATCCATGCATTCTTAGGTGATTACAAATAAAAGATAAAATGCACTTGCTTCAACTCTTTCATTAAGGTATGAGCTAACACATTCTATCTTGTATTTGCTATAGGTTAAAAACACATTCAACATCAGTCACTGTGGTTCAGCTGACACAAAGCTGCTTGTTAAGGCAAATTAATTCTGTTCCATGTTTCAGCCCTCCGCCAATGAAGCCACTCAATTCAGAGAAATGCATCTGCCCAAATCAAAAGTTTAAAAGAACTGCAGAATGTTTCAGGGAAAAAGTATTACCTGGGACTGCTTAAAATGTTATTTTAAAGGACAACTCCAATCTGTTAAAACATACCTAAAATTTAACTGTCTCATTTAAGAAACATCTGTATCTTTTTGCTTCAGATGGACAAGTGGCCCCAAAACTTGAATAGCTTGTTTTTAACCAGCAGAAACTCAGAAGCTATCTAAATTGTGACAATACAATGCCCCTGGCATAAGAAGAAACAAGAAAGCTGCAACGTTAAGAAATGGCACGTGTATCAGTCTCTGTGTAACTGCATGCCGAACTAGAATTTTGCACAGAAGTTTGTGAAATCATTCATTTTGCTCGTGCCTTCAGCTCACAGGCTGAAGGTTCTAGCAAACCATAAAGATGGGCAAGAAAGAGGACCTGAGGCCACTTGGCCTCAGCTGGATTTTAGGAAGTAAATGGAGCTAATAACCCTGAAAGTAACCTTGAAAAAAAAAAAAAAAATAAAAAAAAAACCAAACACCAAACTAACTGAGGGGGGCAGGGGAGAGATCACAAGTAGTCAGCCTAGATTTAGGAAGCAGAAATGAAGCTTAACTAACCTGACAACCTTTGATGAAGAGATGATTGGCTTGGTAGACAGGGTTAGACAGGGGTTATTATTTATTACTACTTCAGTTAAACTTTTGACTCTATCCTCTATAACATAAGAAAAAAAATTATTTTTTTTTTTTTTAGTGTTTTATGGAATCTTACACTTCTAACAAATGTTTAAATAGCAGAGAGAGAACTTTTTGGTTTATGCTGTCTTTAAATATGTAAATGTTTTGAAACACTTATTTCTTACTTTCTCTAAAACTGTAAAGAGAAGACAAACAAATTCTTTTAAGAACATCCTTAAAGCATCTGTGGAAGAACTTTGACACCTGGTTCTGATCCAGCACTAGATGTAACCAGAATGCAAAAATCAAAAAGCATTTTAAAAGATGAGCTTCAGGACAGCAGAAGGGGACATGTACTGTTAAGGCACTAAATTCTACCTGAAACTTCTCTGATTTGCAAAAATGTAGACTAGAGAGAAGCAAGACAATCTCAAGCAGAATTTTCTATAGTAGCTGAACACATGCTGGTGCATCTGTTCACATCCAGAAACTTAGCATCAGGAAGCTCTATTATCATCCATAAAGGTGAAAATGGATGTCAGAATAACTCTAAGCTTCCTCAGAACCATCATATGGGCCAAAGAACTGAGAAGCACGAGTAACTCATGGCATTCATCTGTATTTTTTTCCCTAGTGGAAAACACGACATTTATATTTCTCTATCCTGTCAGCACTATTACTATTTTTACCTCACCTGAGGTTAAGCTAGTCGCATCTTAGACGGTTAAAGCAATGTTCTGAGGCATAAGCAAACTGGAATTCTAGATTTTCGTTATGTTCTGAGAAGCATCAATACTCAGTTCTAAATCTCAAGGTACACCAAAGTAGTCTTGTAACACTCCAACCTTTATTTGTAAAAGGTACAAACAAATGCTTTGTCTAGAGCAGAGAAACAATACACATCTTCCCCATACTGCTAACCATTAACCTCTCCAAATGTTTTTCACATCATGTTGGTAAGGAACAACACAGATCATTCCCCTCTCTGGTTTTGTTGTCATTTGGGCTTTTTTTCAAAGTCTGAAGAATTGGTGAAGCCTGCAGCACACTACACACAACTACATACCACAACTGGGCCAGTCACCTCTGATAGTTCCCATTCTTTGGTGTCTGTCAGAGCCAACAGTTTTCTCAGCCAGCCTGCCACTTTCCTCAATTCACCTTCCTTCCAGTCCTCCCACCTCGCACTCCCATCAGCCTTGCACTGCATAACCATACAACACAACCCAGCACAAACATAAGAACGGCCCTTGGGAGCATGACAGGTCAATAGTGTCTTCAGCGTTCCGTTACAATGAAGTAAGACAACAAACAACTGGGTATCATATCAACTTTGTAGCTCCTTAAACAACCACCTCATCATGTGACAACCATACAACTGACATTCTTGGACCTACATTTTAGAATCTATTTTCTCTTGTTTTTCTCCCCTGCATGTGGCTCTACCATTGTCTGCTTTCTTTCTCCATTTCACCTAATGCTAAAACCTCTGCAGAAGTTTAAGCTGGAACGAAACTAGAGTATTTATAAGTACATGAAAAAGAATCCTAAATATGAAACTTTAGAGTTATTAGTCAATAATAAGCAGTGAAAAGCGAGACCCAAACTAAAATTTCTCAGACTTTAAATTCCCAAGAGACGGAAAGTCATCCAGCGAGGTCAAAACATAAGAGCTGTCATTCTAGGTCGGGCAGCAGCACCTACCAGCCCAGCAAGGCTTTCACACAGAGAGCAGGCAGCAATACTCAAAGGCAAGTTTCCATGGCAAGCGTTTGAACCAACCATGGATGCACCAGTATGGCACCAAGGAAAAGATTCTCAGGTAAGCAAGCCACAAACTCAACACCATCTATGCTGAAACCAAACATCAGCAGGCAAAACACAAAGCACGGGTATTGGATCATCATAGGCAGAATAAATCATGGTGTCAAAGACTAGGTTGAAAGGCTGCAGTCTCCATCTACGCACACAAGAGGAGAGCAGCAGTAATGTCTGCTAGTATTCTGTCATCAAAAAGTAAATATAGCTCTAACCGGAATCCTGGGCCAAGCTGAAAACCTTGTGGACTACAGACAGCCTGCTCAGTTCATTGACATGATGGAAAGGAGAAGAGGGTTGAGTCTAGTTCTGCCAACTGTCTTCACTCGCTTTCCATACAAAGCAGTTGCCATTTTCATTAGTCTTTTTATTTCCACCCTAATCCTTTCAGTGGCATAAAAGTGGCAACCACTCAAGCAGCAGGCTTGGATTCAGATACCAACATAGAATCACTGAATCATTTCAGCTGGAAAGGACCTCTGAAGGTCACCTGGTCCAAACCCTGGGCTCAAAGCAGGGCCAACTAGATTGCAGCAAACACAATCACATCTGCTCCAGCTCTTCCTCAAATCCCAGACATGCAATATTCCCTGCATTCCTATGGGAGTTTTGTTGTTGCTGTTGCTTTTAAATCATACTGCTGGTCTCTTGGGGAGCAGCTGCAGCATATGATTTCAGCCAGGAAAGCAGCATGCAGTAACTGGCTAGCCTAGTGTTCTGGCTCCAGCCCTGCCAGTTCCTACCAAGTGCATGTCAGTAGAACATTAACAAAATAACCCGCTAAACACAGCACCACTACCCTTATACATGCAAACTCTTCAAATGCTTCTAAAAGGAAACTCCTAGTTTAAACTCTGCTATCCACTTATGTGGCTTGAGACTCAGCAGCCTGGGTATAGAAGATGCTGGGAAAGGGATGTCTCCTCATTGCTACATGAGGCATCATCACCCATACACAGGTATCAAACTGCTTCATTTACACTCCTGGGGAAGGGATGAGCATCACAAACTCCAGGAAGACAGTATGTCTGCATCCATGGATATAGATTTCATTTTCTAGAGGAGTTATGAGGTACATACAGTTGAAGCCTTTTTAGCTCCTCCCTCCTTCTATGCCCCAATAAGATACACTCAGGAGACCAGGAAAAAAAAAATCTTTACTGCACTAAATCCCTTTTTGCATTCTGGTTTTTACAAGGAATGTATTTCAGGGATTTCGGTCCCTCCCTTTATTAAGGTTAGCTTAGTTAACCCCGGTGTCTAGTTCAGTTGCTGTAGGTATCTCCTCCAACTTATATTTAGTTTCCACCCAAAGTATTCTGAATCATTTCAAGAGCTGTGTTACAGGAGTACAGAAATTAGCAGAATGCTACAACCTAACTCACAGCAGTATGTAGGAGGGGCCAATCTGCATGTATGAAAAGCAGCAAGTTTATAGTCTTATTGGTTTTAATTTGGTTTCTTTTGAATTGCTTCTGCCTTACCCTAAAAATCCCCTTACACATAAATATAACAACAGACTTTATCAGGAATAAAGTAATTCAGAATGGGCAAAACAGTTTTGAAATAGTACTATCGGGAACTGTACTAGCACTCTAGTACCTGTCAGACCTAGCACTGCTCATGCTAAGCAATCAATCCACCCTCAGGATGCACAATTCCAGCTCTTAAATGAGAACAAACTTCAGATGGATGTAGGAAAGCAAGCTATCATTTAAGCATGATTCATTTTTCAATATGTATGTTTATGCAAGAGACAGATGCAGTATTCCACTTTTCAGCACTGCATGCATCTGGTATGATGAAGCAGAGGTATCACACACTTAACACCTAGAAAGATTTTTTTTTAAAACATACTACTTAAGA
>NW_008625387.1:0-905 GCF_000691845.1 Merops nubicus | reverse complement strand
AGCAGAAAAGACACTTGAAAGGGGGTCAGAATCTTACACTTTCAAGCTCTGTCACTAGTCTCAAACACGCTGCATGACCTCAGCCAACTATTTTGCTTCAGTTTCACTTAGAGTAAGCTGAAATGTACAGACGAAAAGTGTTTATGGTTTGGCTCTCAAGTATTTAGTATAAAACATTAACATTTTGACATTTGTTAAAAGCTTGACAAAGCCGCTTTGTCCACCAGTATAGTGCTCTGTAGTTTTTCTTCCTGTTTGCAGAATCCTAAAACCTATAAGGTTGTTGTGCAGCAAGTTTAAAAAATGAGACTTAGTTTAAAAGAAGAAAGAAAAAAAAAAGTTTTTTTCCTAGTTTTAAAACTTTTTTGGTTAAAAAAAAAGTACAGGCAATATAAGCCATTTCCTAGGGACAAAGGCCAAAAAGATTTAGTCATATAATTTTTTAGACTTCTTGAAACTCCTTTTTAGTACACCAATATTTTTAAGTATATTTAGAAATGTGCCATCTGTTATGGAGATTGTTAAACTGGCTTCAACAAGAATACATTTCTAGTCTGCAAGATCCATCTCATCACAAGGTCCCAAGGTCACCAAAGCTCATTTTAGAGCCGACGGCACGTGAGAGAGAAGGCCAGAAATTCAGTTTGCAATACAAGGGAACGCACGATAACTGCACCTAGAAAGAACAACGTCGACACAGGAAGCAGCTTTCCCCCCCCGCGATCGCCTCTAAACAGCCATTTTACTTCTAACGACATCCTCTTCCACAACCAGCTTTCATTTTGTGTTCCCGCCCGGGTGCGCGGTGCCGGGCTGACAGCTAAGGAGGGGACGCCGGGGAGCGCTCGGGTGGAGGTGAGGTGCCTCGCCGGGCGCCGAGCGAGCCTCTCCGGTGCCAGGGCCGG
>NW_008625386.1:0-626 GCF_000691845.1 Merops nubicus | reverse complement strand
CCAGCCAGCAACTGAGCACCATGCAGTTGCTCACTCACTGCCCAACCCCACCCTTACTTCACCCCCAGTGGGAGAGGAGAGGAGAATCAGGAGAAGGCAAAAACTCATTGGCTGAGGCAAGGAGAGTTTAGGAAACAATGCAAAAAGAGGAGAAACAAAGCAGTAACAATAATACTAAATAAGTATTATATAAAGCAAGTAATATACAATGCGGCACTCACTGCCCAGACTGCCTAGCCCTGCAAACCAGCCACAGAGCCCAAAACATGCCTGCCCTCTGCCAGCCCTTCCCTTATATAGTGGGCATAGTATCAAATATCCCATTGGCTGGTTTAGTTGTCCATCCTGGCTGTGATCCCAGCTTCTGGTGAAAATTAACCCTATCCTAGCCAAACCTGGGTCAATGGGGCATCTATCACTTCACTGGACAACCTGAGCCAGTGCTTCACTACCCTCATTGTAAACGATTTCTTCCTTCTATCTAGTCTAAGTCTACCCTCTTCTAATTTAAAACCATTGCCCCTTGTCCTATTGCAACAGACCTTCCTAAAGTCTCTCCCCATCTTTCTAGTAGGCCCCTTTTAAGTATTGAAAGGCAGCAGTGAGGTCTTCCTGGAGCCTTCTCT
>NW_008625385.1:14748-22976 GCF_000691845.1 Merops nubicus | reverse complement strand
GGGTGGGGGTGGTAAAAGGCCAGTGTTGGGCCAGGTCAGCCTGTCAGCGGTCTGTGGGGAAGGGGGCAAGATGTGGGGCAGGCAGGAGATGGCCCTCCCTCTGACTGAGCACACCCAACTCTGGGGAGCCTGTGGCTTTAGGGCTGGCAGGGACAGAATGGGTGATACGGGCTCCGAGTGGGGTTTGCGTGGGTCTCCAGGAGTTTGCCTGTCCCCTCAGGAGCACTAGCTATGGACACCATCAGCCTTTTTGGGGTGCAAGTTCTGCCTTTGGTGTCCCTTCAGCTCAGCGTTCAGTCAATGGAAACCTAGCTAGACCTCTTACTGGGAAAAAGCTTTACCTGGCCAAGCCCTCTGCACCTCTGCACCAACTCCTGTTGCCTCCTTGCCACCTACTGTTTCTTTTTACAGGTGAGAGATCCCAGCTTATTCACTCTGTCTCCCACAAGAATCAGGTATGCACTCAAAGACATCACCCCCATCCTGGTGAGCCTGACTAAGATGGAACTGTTGGCTTTGCACAAAGTATCAGGAGTTTGGGCAAGCTAAGGTTGTGGGAAAGCAGAGAAAGCACATGGCCACCACCTCTAATGTCCTCTCTATATCCGGCAGCCTTGCAGAGGTTGCTCTGGGGTGAAGGGAGGTGCACAGGGATGAAGGCACCAGTCATACTCACACTGCCAACTCTCCCCTGATTTGCCCTGCAAAATGGACCCATTGCTCCAGCTCAGGGTTTATCCCTGTCAGGCTAATTTTTGCTTGCTAATTTTTACTTCTTTTCTTCTTCGTGTGAACCAAGGAAGAACAGAAACCCTTTCTGTGCTTCCTCTGACCTCTGCACCACATTCTCTGCACCATTAAGACCTCAAGCCACAGGACTTTTAGTCCCCCAACTAAGTTTTCCATCCTAGCTGAGCTATCTGTGGAGCTTTTCCTATAGGGTGTGCAGCAGGATGCTTCCCCTCTAAACCACAAATGCTAGAAATGATGATTAGGATCTCTTCAGATCTCAACCTCTAGTTAAGTTATCTAAAGTGGGGAGAGGATGCTTGTAAACGTGCTGGAAGAGAGTGGCTTTCCTTGGGGAAATGCCTTGGGTGGTGAGGTAGGGATCCTGATCTCCTTTGCCGTGCAATTATTTGAAAGCAACCCTGGTAAAATTAAATGAAATTGCTCTAGTTTTAGCTCAGCACATCTGCAACTGGAGTGGAGACTCCACCAAGCGATGAATCTTTAATAGAACTGACTATGTTGCAAGTAACCCAAATAGGAGTTTCAAAGTAATTCCTTTTAAACAAGGTTGTTCTCATTGCATTTCCTATATGATTTTAACCCTTGCTTTGCACACACCGGTAGCAAGTATGGGTGTCCTCTGTTTTGTCTTAATTACTAACGCAGCTGATGACTGTAGCACGGTGGGGGGATGTGGGCAGAGCCCACAGATGGAAAGCCTCTGACTTGTACTGGCTGCACAAGAGATGCCAGCCCGAGGCACCCCGCTGCGAGTGCCATCCCGTTTTCTCCCTCCCTGACCCACATCCTTGGTCCAACTCTGTTGACCTGAGTGTGGGTTGCACTCATTTAATTTTCATGTAGTACCAGAAAAACCACACTAATAGCTGCAAAACTTAAAAAAAGGTAGTGGGCACTGAGGGGAATAGGGTTGCTTTTAATTTTTTTTCCTCCTTGTTGTTGTTCTTGGCTTGAAAAGCGGCTTTCCTTTGGAAAGATGCCCTGCGTGGCTCTCCTTGCTTGGTGGCTTTTTCCCACGAGGAGCTCTGGTGTGTCGGAGCCCTGAGCAGGGCTGAGCTGTGTGGGATGGATGCCCCTGGAGACAGCCCCTCTCACTGACCTCCCCGAGATGTAAGGAAAACCATCAGTATGCTGGCCCCCATGCTACCGAATTGCAGCCTCCAGCCCAAACCTCTCTTAACCCACTTCATCTCAGCTTCATGCTGCTTGCCTGGCTCTGAGGGATGGCCATGCTGAAACGAGGGGCTCTGCTTGGTGGAGTAACCCTAATGGGAGATGAGAGCTCTTGGAGAGCTTCACAAACTGCACTTACTTAGTTTTTCTTCAGATGAAGTATCATGCTGACAGTTCTGTTTGCACCTTTCATGGCAACAGAAGTTATTGCCTGTTTTTTTTTTTTTTTTTTAAACTCATCTTTTCATATGCACTCCCTCATCCTACAGAGAAGATGAAGAGGTTTAGAAGAGGTTTAGTGCCAGCTTCACAAGTGCTGCCTTAAGCCCAAAGACAGCTTAGGACAGCAACAGCTGCATTTCTCCTCCCTGTCCCACAAGCAGTGGCAGATCTCTCACAGCGTTGCAAGGACTGCAGGGCTGGGACATGACCCTGCTCTCCCCTGAGCAGCAGTAATTTTATCTGTAACGGGGCTTTAGCTCTGGCCATTATTGGATTTCTGCAACAAGTGGGGTGTCAGGACTCAAGTGACCACATCCTCCCTGGGGCTTCCCTGCCTTGGAGGACCTAAGCCAAGCTTTTCTCCTAAAGCCACAGGCACATCATGCTGAACATAGGTTTTCCTCTGTTGCCACTCTGAGTGGCATCACCAGGTTTGTATTTATTCTCCCTGCCTTTCGCCTGAGCCCTCAGTCCCCAGCAAGAGCTAACAGGATGGCATTACTACCTGTGGCTGCATTTTCTTGGCAGCAATTGGAGTTGCATTGGTCCCGGAGTATGGAGACCTCCCTCTCCAGCATCTCAATCCTGCTCAGCAGCTCCTGTAGGGATGGGAGGGAGGTGGAGCACTTGCAGGCCTGCTTGGGCAAGTTTATCTTGTGGGTGAAGGTGACCTGGCTCTCGCTGTCGGAGGTCTGCTCCGCGTACTCCGCCAGCCGGTCGTCTTCTGAACTCACCTCCTCAGCCGAAGACTTGAACATGGATGAGCAGCAGCTGTCCAGGGGAATGTTGATGTTGTAGATGTGGTGGAAGACCATGGGCTGCTCTTTGATGGGTGGGCTGCAGTTGGCAAGGCCACCCCCCTCATCCATTGCTGGCCTCTCGGCCGGCTCCATTGTCACCTCTAGCCGGCACTCAAAAGGCTGGAGGATGGTGCCCAGCAGAAGCAGGTTGAAGCTGATTAGGACATTCCTTAGGACTGGATTTTCACTGTCGGTCCCCATTTTCCTGGGAGAGAGAAGAGCCTTCTAAGCCAGCCTTGGTCACCCAAGTGTGGGGAGGACCTGGGAACATAGATGAAAAAGAGCATAGTTGGTTTAGCCCTGAAACTGTTCTCAACGTAGAGAGGTAAGTCCTTCTGGGCAAAGCCATCCAGAGAGATGTGGGGCTGACTCGACCCACACACAGTTCTGCTGGCTTTGGTGGACCCTAAATCAATGCTGAATGGAGACCAGGGCTGGTGGGGAGACCCTGTCATAGCCCTTGAACAGTGACAGTGGCAGATTCTTGTTGCTATTATTTTCCCCCCCACGAAACAGTTAATCTAGTACTAACAAAGCACAGAACACCCATGTTTTCAGCAGAAACACTCTGTATGGGATCTGCTTTTAGTGCCGTATCAGTATGGCATGTGGTTTCCAAAGGGTTAATGCATGGGTGACAGTGACACGTCCCTGTGCTCACCAGTTGTCTCCCAAGCCCCAGGGGCTGTGCCCAGGGTTGCTAAGCTTCCTCCAGTAGCTATAGGAACAGCCGCCTCAATGTTAAACACCATTAAATTACACCGTGCAGGCTCCAACTTGTTCATGTCGACACTCTGAGCAGACAAATCCCTCCTGTTAAAGTGCCTTCACCCCCTGCCTGTGCTCTGGATTATGGGTTCACCTCGCCTTGATTTGGAACAACACAACTTCTCGTTCCGATATTGATCGCTAGTCCCTGGGTGGTAATCCAGCCTCTGAGGACCACATTTATTTCCCGCCTAAAACCAGCCCAGTTGCACTGGGGTTGGATTTGTCCCCATTTCTCTTGTCGGGACTATTGTCTGATGAGAAATACTTAACTCCAGCTGGTGTGCCATGAGGAATCACTGTCTGGTCCATTATGGGCAGTCCTAATGGGCAGGCGAGGCTGTGTCTGCAATGTCGCTGCACCCAAAGATACTGTTTGCCTCGTGTTTCCTTTGCAGGAGGTAGTTTGCCTGCAGGCCAAGTGGGATTGCTCAGAGTGTGGCTGCTCAGAGGGCACGTCGTGCTGTGGTTAGAGGCTTTCAGCTAAGCCCGAGCACGGCTTTTGTGTCAGGATGGCTAATTAAAAGTTTCCAGCTAATAGCTGCAAATGCTTGATTGGATTTCTTGAGGCATTTTAGGAGGGAATGTAAATTGCTATGTTTGTGGCTCCCTACCTGTGTTGGATTTGTAGGACCTGTACTGATGAGATGTACTTTTTGGTCTTCTCTGCACCAGCAGTGCAAAAGGTGCAGCAGGCACCTTAAATATGGTCAAGAGGCTCCTCACTGTGCTGGTAAAAAGATGCAAAGACATGAAGACCTCCTTGCTACATCACCAGGAACTTTACCAAACCTCCAAGAAGTTGTGAAACTTCTCATGAGAAGGCACCTGGGACTCTTTTGGTAGGCTCTCTTTTTTTGTCCTGGTTTTAGGAAATGCAAGAAAAATGGAAACAATTCTGTGGTGGGGTAGTGTCTTCCTCCTCCTTGGCTCTGATGATGGCTCTGGCCATGCTTGCAGAAGACAGAGAGGAGGAGGAAGGCACTGGAGATGACAGTGGGAGTGAGTGAGAGGGATGTAATTGATGCTCTGTAAGTGGTGATATAGGGCTGCACTCTCAGACCTCGACCTCCTCAAATCCTTCTCTGCCTTCTGGGCTCTCCAGCGGCTCCTGGGTGGCCCCGTCTGACCCACAGAGAGACGTCTTGTCCCTGTGTAATGGTGCAGCCGTGACAGGGGACAGCACAGGGACTAATTAGTGCCGGCTGCCTTTGCTTGTCTCGGCGTTGAAGGCTAACCACCCGCTCCCTGGCCTCTCCCTGGGCTTTTTCCTGTGTGCTCGGAGTAATTGTGGCTGTGAGTCGGCTGCACTAGCTGGGCCAGAGCTTCAAAGCAGGGCTCCTGGCAGGGTTACCAGAGCAGCTTAGACATGGGGAAATGAAATCCTCCCCCTCCCTGCTCTTCAGATCCAGCCTGGCTCAATATTGATGCCAGAGCCTGTTTATGAGCACAACTGGAGCAGAGAGATGGGGAGAGATGGACTCCGGGAGGGTGCAGGGACGAGGGGGTGGGAGATGGGTGAGCGTGCCCAGCAGAGATGGCTCACTAATGACAGTGAGCGGGTTGGGTAGTTAATGGCTCGAACCCCTAGACCAGAAGCCATTCATTTGCTGATAGGAACTGCCAGGCTCATTGATCTGAATCTCTTCACCAGTGTATTCATCACAGCCGACACTGGTGGGATACTGCCCAACTCTTGTTTCTGAGCAGCAAATCACAGCCCCTGCTCCAGCCCCGCTCAGTGTGGTGGCCCTGGGCAGGGGGTGATACTGTAGGGACAGTGGCATCCCTGTGGCACAATGCTAAGGGAGTATTATTATTACTATTGCTAATTACTATTAGTAATAGCATTAACTAGATCATGGAAGGAAAAAAGAAACAAAAAGTAATCCTACATTGATTAGGTGCTGGGTCAGGCTTAATGCCACCAGCCAGGCTCTCCTGTGTGAAATGGTGAAAAGCCACCCCAGTTGGGGCTGTCCCTGGCTCAAACCAGGTTGAATCCATGGGTCCTGCAGGGCCGGAGGATGCCCACAGAATCACAGAATGGTAGGGGTTGGAGGGGACCTCTGGAGGTCATCTAGTCCAACTGCCCTGCTAAAGCAGGGTCACTTGCTCCTTGGTGTCCTCCAACCTGCAGCAGACCATTTGAGGCATACATCCCTATTAATCCTTGATTTCTTGCTGGAGGCTTGGGCTGACAGCTCTGAAGCCTTGCCAAATTTGTGGATGCATTCCCAGGGTCTATTGTCTCCATTCCCTATCTGGTCCTGCTTTGTCTTCTGCTTCTCCTGTCAGTGACTTGCCTTTTCCTAAAGGATCCCATCACTTTGAGCTCAGCCAGGGTGGGTTAGTGCAGGGATTTGGCTGGCAGAGCTCTGGGGATGTGTGCATGCCCATGAGGCTTGTCTACTGGGGAAGAGAAGTTGTATTAAAGTTCCTGCATCAGGTTCCTTGTCCTCCCTGTGCTTCCCAGCTCAGCTAACACTTCTCGTGGGATTAGAAACCACTGACCGAGTGAACAGATCCAGTACTATATCTTTTTTCTTTCTCTCTGTACGAGGAAAAAGAAGTAAATTTCTGTGGTTGTTCCATGCATAAAATTAGTCACATTAGGGCAAATATATCTGAGGTGCTTTTTTGTTTGTTTGTTTGTTTGTTTGTGTTTTTTTTTTTTTTTAAATTTTGCTTTCATTGTAGCCAAGTTCAGATAAAACTCCAGGCTGGTGGTGTTCCTGGTGGCTTTGTTGCCTCCATCCCCAGAGCTGGCCCTGGAAAACCTCCCAGCAGTGGCTGTGAAGGCAGCTTTGAGCCTGGTGCTGTGCCAACATCTGATTGTAATGATGTCTTCTCCTTCTCTTTCCACCAGGCTGGGGCAATACCTCTCCACCTGCCCCCACCCAGCTCAGGACGGCTGATCTCCAGTTGCCTCTGGCACAGCACATGCTTGGGGCTGCTGCTTTATTTTACCAAAACTGGCTTCCTTTGCTTTGTTTCATCATTTTTTTTTGTTTTGTTTTTGTTTTTTTTTTCCTTTCCCCACAGTCCCCCAGAAACATGGATGTTTAAATTAAAGTTCAAATTAAAGAGTTATTAGAGTTAATTATGAAGTTTGGCAGGCACTGAGCTCTCAGCTCCAAAGCATTTTAGCTTTGGGAAGCTGTGAAAAAATCAATCTGCTGCAATTTCGGTGTGGTGCTCAGTAAAAAAATACACACAATATAAAACTGACAAAAATATTTGAGAGCTTTTGCCAAGCATATCCCACAACAAAGCACTCTCTTTCCTTCCTGAATGGCCTCTCTCCATCCAGGACTTGCATCTTATGGGCCAGCGAAGGAAGAAATAGAAAAACCCTATTAAATCCACAGTGTATCCACTGTAATTATATATTTTCAGCTATTTTTACATTTTGCTGATGGGCTGTATCTGTGCAAGCAGCTCGGTGTTGGGAATGCAGAAGGGAACCTGTGTGTGATGATGCTCAGAGCAGCTGTGCCGAGAAAGTAACTGATGGTATGGAAGCAGGTTTTTGGGGTAGCATCACCCTGAAATGCAGCGTTGTGTCCCCCTGCAGCATCTGCAGCCCTTTTTTTATTGCTTTGCAATACGAGCGCAGCAAATGCAAACTGTGCCCCAGGGGCTGCTGCAGGATGGGTGCAGGGACATCAGATCTGCACAGTGGGGATGATGCCAGCAGGTTCATCTCCAGCATTTTGCTGGAAATAACTTAATATTTCACAGAATCCCAGAATGGCAAGTGTTGGAAGGAACCTCTGGCGATATCTCATCCAACCTCACTGCTACAGCAAGGTCACCCACAGCAGGTTGCCCAGGATCATGTCCAGGCAGGTTTGGAATCTCTCCAGAGAAGATTCCCCAGCCTCTCTGGGCAGCCTGTCCCAGGGCTCCATCACCCTCAAAGCAAATACATTTTTCCGAGTTTTCTTTTGCAACTGTTGGAGATTATGTATAAACTTTTTAAAAATGTGATGAAACCAACTATTTATTATGCTTTAATTGGTATAAAAAAGTGGTATGAAATAATAACGAAGTTTTTCCTTATGTTCAGATGGAATTTCCTGTGCTCCAGTTTGTGCCCATTGCTCCTTGTCCTGTCACTGGGCACCACTGAAAAGAGTCTGGACCCATCCTCTTGACATCTGCCCTTTAGATATCGATAAGTATTGATAAGATCCCCTCTCGGTCGTCTCTTCTTCAGGCTAAATACCTGCAGATATTTGGGTGACCCAACAATATTTCTATTGTCATGCTGGTTTTGGTGAATTTCTTTTGTTAAAACAAAACCCCAAACCAATGCTGCCTGGAAAGATGCTTTAAAAATTAAAGCATTTGTTTCTCCAGCCACGCATTGTGTATTAAAATGTTTCTGAAGTCACTAAAGATGTGAAAATGAAGTGAATGTTTTGTTTTGGGTGAGAGATGTTTTAATCTACCCAAAGCACATAGAGATAGACATGTATATATACATATTTATATGAATTTATTGCA
>NW_008625385.1:0-14717 GCF_000691845.1 Merops nubicus | reverse complement strand
TCTTTCCCTGAAGAGGGGATAAACCACAAGCCCTGCTTTATGGTGCAGATGGCAAACTGGAAAATCAGATCTAGCTGGAGCTCAGACTGGCACTCATGCTTAATGCTGACCAACAAACCATCAAGAGACGGCGTTTGCTGCCTGCTTCTTTGGCACAGCAGGAGCAGGCAGATATTAGCTAATAGCCAGCGGTTCCTGAGCCGTGTCGGGGCTGGCTGACTGGAGCTGTGATGTGTTCCCTGACAGAACTCGGCTGGTGGGAGCCAGACCACTGTGATGGATTTGCTCCCAGCTGCTGCTAATGGTGAGAGTCAGCCTGGGGCATGGTGGTGTGTGAAGCAAGCATGAAGCCTTCAAGTGTATTGTTTAGGCTTTTATATCAAAAAGTGTGTTGGAGGTTTCCTATAAGCTAAAAACCCCCACCCTGCTAGACAGTTTTCAAGGCTCCTAAAACCACCCTGGAGATACCTGAGCATCCATTCACAAGATACCATCTGCAGCCCCGTGCAGATGGTGGCTGCTCCACACTACGGCAAGGTGCAGCCTGTGCAGCTTTCCTCCTACTCTCTGGGTTTATGGGGAAGGGAATTCAGCTCTGTGGTCTCCCTAGTTGGCTTCCCAGCCCTACACTTTCCATTCCAAGGTGACCACACAGCTGAGAAACTGAGGTGGATTGAAAGGTTGTAAGCCCAACTCTTGATTTTTTTTTAGATGTCCCAGAAGATGCTGCAGTACTCTCTGGTTCAGAGCCACTCGTTGCTCCCATGTATCAGCATTGTTATTGGCTCTACGTTGCAATAGCTCCTGGGTGCCACAGTCCTAGAGCCATGGCAGGTGAGGTGGTGTGCACAGGAATCTGACAGAGGTTAGATTTAGATTACATGTAAGGAACAAGTTCTTCACTATTAGGGTGGTGAGACACTGGGACAGGCTGCCCAGAGAAGTTGTGGATGCCCCATTCCTAGAAGGGTTTAAGGCCAGGTTGGATGGGGCTCTGAGAAACATGGTCTAGTGAAAGCTCTCCCTGTCCATGGGACCTTTAAATGATCTTAAAGGTCCCTTCCAACCCAAATCATTCTATGATACTATGAAGGTGCACACCTTGATTTTGCTTTGCTCTATGACCTGGCAAGAAACTCTTGTGATTTGCTCATCTCACTGTAAAGCATTTGCATTGCATCAGCTCCTAACTGAGAAACAGTGGGAGTAATTGGTTCAGGTCCTCAGTAGCGTGGAACTGCTGCAAATTTGGTGTCGTGGCGCTGATTTGCACCAGTAGGACCATCCCAAGCACATGTAGAGATGCAGTGTGTCCTCCAGACCTGATTCCCTGCTGCAGCTTTCCTGGGGGGAAGACCACTGGCTCCCAGATTTTACTCACCTACCGATGTGTAATTTGGCCGATGTGTAATTTAAAAAGGTTTTAATTGCATTAGTTTCCTGAGCTTCATGGCAGAATGAAGGTCCTTGCTCTGTGCATGCAGAGTCCTTTCCCTGATCAGCTCCTCCTGCACCCTCCGTATAATTGCAATCCTTGTCTCCCATCTTAACACACCTTGTTGAAAGCTTTTGAGGGAATGAAAGGAGAAAGCTTAGAGGAGCAAAGTGTGGTGTCACCCTGTAATGCTGGTTAGTTGAAGGCCAGACCCTGTAGACTCATAGGGCTGGAGCCAAGGGCCAACACTGATAACTGCACCATGCTGGAGAAACCTGAACGAGTCATTGGAGAGGGAGTGGTTTTTCATCCCACTGACTAGTTATGTATTTAAGGATGAATACTTTGATGCTTTGACTGGTCTTGCCTAACTGTATATGGAGGAAGAAGTCTATAGTTCCCCAACAGCCTGCAGCTGCTGCCAGCGTAATAATTCATGCACACCTCTGTGATTGCAGCCTGTGTTATATCTTGCTTTCATTACATATTCTTTTATTGAATTGCCATGGTATATAACAATAGCCCCTATAAGCTCCCACAGGAAAGCAGGCTGTAGCTAGTGCAGAGGTTTTGGGAGGAATCTCCTTTCATTCTCCCATTAACATGTAAATCCCAGAGCCAGCATATCTGGCTTCATATTGTCTTGTTCAACTGCTTTTTCCCGCCCACTTCCCTGTGAAGCCTAAGGAGCTGCTGGGCAAAATCTCATTTTTACAGGGGTGCTGGTTCTAATCCAAGCCCATTCTATCATCTTCCTGAGCAAACCTTGGCATTGAGTGTCTTTGTTGGTAGGTATTTACAGGCAGCAGCAGGTACATTACCAGCTTCCCCTTCAAAGTGATGGTGCCCAACCACACGCCATGACAAATGTGTGTTTGGTGCAAAATTTGCTTGTGGCACCAGCTTGCAAAAGGCAGGCACCTGATTTTGCAGTGAAAACCAAGATGGACACCTAATTTCACTGTGAAAGCCATCAGCAGTGGGCTGGGGCATGGCCCAGCCACTGCCCGTACCTCTTTTCTGCACCCAGCCCCAGTGTTCTGTGGGTGATGCCGAGATGCAGGCACAGGCTGCAGCACGTCACAGCTCATGGTTAGATACTTTCCTCCACCCTTGAATGCCAATATAAAGACCCATGGTGTCCCGTGTCCTGCAGGAGGGTGACTTGCTCCCTTCTGAGACCATATGTGACACCCTGGTCCAGCGGCACCTGAACTCCCAGCTCCTAACTGGAGTGTTTGGCTGCTAAAACTGAGCTCTTCCACACACTTATGAGGCTGGAGGTGTGATTTGAGTTGTGGCAGGAGAGCACTTGGTAGCCTGGTCCTTCGAGCGCTAAGATTTGATGTCTGTTGGAGATGGCCTTGGCTGCCTTACTGCTGGGACAGCCTCAGCCCTCAGGACTCCCTGCCCATGAAAGGTCGTCACGTCCTGAACCTCACACTATATATTTATTCTCACTCAGTTATGAAATAAATCCCCTCTCACTGGGCCAGTATGTTGCAGAAGGTTTCATTTTATCCTCATGCAGTGTCTCTGAGAGTTAAAGCAGTTTTACCAGGGAGGGCCTGGGGGCAGAGGCTGGGATGGCCCTTGCTGGTGCTCTCCTCTGCATCACCATTTGCCTATAATGATGCTCCTAAGAGCTTACAGGGGTCATTGCTCCTGCCCCATGCCTAGGGAGAGACTAAATTACTAAAGAAAGATTTTGGGATGGGGCCAGGCCTTTCTGAGATGCTACCCTTCAGTGCTGAAATTGTGCACTGCATTTCTGAGACCTGCGATGGCCACTCTGCCTGCCCCAGCAGCTCCCAGAGCTCTGCTGGAGATGCTTGCAAGCCATAGAGGAGGAATTAACCATAATTATAGTGTATTCCAGGGTGTAAACACCCTCTAAATCCTCCTTAATTATGTGTTAGCACCTAATTACATGGCAACTGGAATGTAAGTGCAAAAATAAATATGATTTCAATTTTATCTTGAGCTGGGGTACTGGTAATTAATTTTGGAGGGTAATGTAGGACCCAGCTGAATGCGGGCATGGTGTGGACCCTGCATACACAGTACTGCAGAGGTGCATCCACCTGGGATGGTCAAACCTCCATTCTTCTCCCTCTCCAACAGCCATGGCTTTGCCACCCCTTCCCACTCCCCCTTCAGTGGCATCCTTCTTTCTGTCTGTCCGTGCATAGCACAGCCTTGCAGACATCAGGGTGAGGCAGAACTGGGCAGTGGAGTATCTGTTCATCCTCCAGAATGGAGAAAACCATGCATGAGAAGCTCCTCAGTTAAGTCAACCCACCTTAATTATGCTGTGAACCCACAGCCCATAACCAGCTGGTGGGATTTGGATCACTCTCTGCCATGGGCATGAGGCTTTTTCTTCCCATTTGCTCCCAGCACTCAACTCAAGTGCTGGCAGCAAGTCCTTGTGCTCATGTAGCTGATGCTTGGCTGTCATGTTCCATTATAGTCTACGAGTCAACCTGAGCCTCCTCAGGGCTTAGATGAAGCGGGTGCAAATGACCTGGCTTGGGATGCTCTGTTGCCAAAACACCAGCACCCTTTATTCCCAGTGTGGGCTGAGTGTATGGCTTGACGAGGGTGGAGTGTGTGACAGAGTGCAAAGTCATGTGGAAGAAATTGGCTGCACTGCCACCTCCATCGCCCTGTATAGTCCCCGCATGCTGCCAGCACAACTGCTTGTAAATGGATGACAATGCTGTGAACCAGGAGAGGAAAATCCCTGCTATTATCTCAGCTTTTTTAAACCATAATTAGGGGATTGTGGCTTTTTTCCATGGGAACCATGAGCAGGAGCACACAGGAACTCAGTTCACTTTCAGTAAAAGCAAAACCACCTGCTGAAGTCAAATGAGCAGTTTTTTTAACTTGCTTTTTGGTTTGCCTAGTCATTTATACCCTGACCTGAAGTCAGGGGAATGGAAAAGAAAAGATCATCTGGTGCATTTTTTGCATTCCCACATGTATTTTTGCACCACAGAGATGGAGCAGAGCTAATAATGACTAAGGTCGTACACACTGTGGGTTTCCCCCACCTGCATTATAACCCTCCACACTGGAAAAAAATAAAGATTTTTTCTTCCTTTTTCAAATATTGCTCAAACTAAACTGTATGTCACGGCTGATTCACACGCATATGCAACCTGGCACGTAGCCGCAGGGATCGTGCTGTTTGAACCCTCCAGTAGTTGATATTTTCTACTTCCCTTTCTGTATTAATTTCCCCCTGAATATTCAGAGCAGCGGCAGGTACTTGTGCAACAAATTTGGGGCTGGAGCAAAGCTGCTGCGGTGGAGTTAACTTGCTAAAGGATGGGTTTGCTTGGGCAAAGCTTGTCTCAGGTCTCTTTTGGGGACCTGCAATGTCTCATCAGGAGAACAACCTTGGGGCAGCAACCACAAGGAACTTGCAAATGTTTTCTATCACCTCCTATAAAAAGGACAGCCAAAGAGAGCACAAGCAAGCTGGAGCAGAGAAATGAATTGTAGTCCTACTGCAGAGACTTCATTTGATAAATAATGTATACAGAGTTTGCAGTAATAACTGCTTTTTTCTGACCCAGGCAGGCAGGCTGGCTTTGACACATGCTGGATGTGTTCTTCCTTCCAGGTGGTGAACAGGATGATAGGTGCTGGGTCCTGCAATGGGGAAGGCAGGGCAGGCAGTGACAGGCTTGGTTCTGTCAGATAGGTTAATCTGGGGCTTTTCTCACTTCAGATGAGCCCCGTGTGCGTGTGGAAAGGAGATGGAGCTTCCAGGCACTGCAGGAGGAAGGAGATGAGCTAGGGATGCAGTGTTTAGGAAAGCTCTTGAGTTTAACGTGTGCCACGGATGTATGGGCAAGAGGAGATGTGCAGCCCTGGATCTGCACGTGGGTGCTGGCTGCCCCAACAGCAGGATCTGTACCCTGACCTGCCCGGCAGCCCCGGAACAGCCCAATGCTGGAAACGTGGCTTCCCCACTGCGGGGCCATGTCCTTCACCCCTCGCCTGGTAAGGGGAGGTCTTCCTCTGAAATCTCTTTTTTTTGGCCTCAGACGTGCCTCCTAAAGAGCACATGGCTTCAGGTGCAGATGGACTCCCTCAGGAGATACCAGCTAAACCACTCCAGGTTATCCCTGCACAGTGCTGGGAGTGAGGATTCCCCTCTGTGATCTCCTGCTGCTGCTACAACATCATCACACATGGTGGTCACGTTGCTGTCCCTTCACAATTTTTTACCCCTTTGACCCTAACAGCCATTGCAGTGGGGTAACCCCACCGGCGGATTGGGCCCTCAGCCTCCATCTTCTGACATCTCAAGACGTGGAGGTGGGAAAATGGGGACTGAAGGATGGTCTCTTCAGGAAGCCAAAAGAAAGGGGAGAATTTCTCCCCCTCCCCCAAGCCCTGCCTCTCACCATAGGACAAGAGGAAACATTCTCAAGTTGCACTAGGGGAGTTTTAGGTTGGACATTAGGAAAAAATTCTTCCCCAAAAGGGTTGTCAAGCCCTGGACCAGGCTGCCCAGGGCAGAGTTCCCATCCCTGGAGGTACTGAAAAAACATGTAGATATGGTGCTGAGGGACATGGTTCAGTGTTGACCTGGCAGTGGTGGGGTGATGGTTGGATTCAATGATCTTAAAAGATCTTTTCTAACTTAAATTATTTTATAATTCTATGATTCTCTGCCCTGATGCTCTTAAAAACTCCCTTCATAACAAATAAGGAAAAAAGTGCAACTTCCTAAAGAACAAGCTGAGACTCCAGATCCCCTAATTTTTCAGGGGCTCATTTTTGGGCTCCTGAAGAAGGGCAAGGAGGGAGAGAGGAGGACCACGGCCACACGCTGAGCCTTGGAGGCCACAGTGGCTCAGGGCTCTCCTAACCTGCAAGAGCATGTCTGGCCCCAGGAACAGGACAGAGCTGGTCTGGGCTTTTAGGATGGGGGTCCTTCTCTACAACGAGTCATGCTGGAGTGTGTAGTCAAAATCCCAGATTTCCTTAGGTTATGCCTTCCTGCCAGCTGGGACAGCCAACAGGGATATGTCTGTGTCTGAAGAGCTGGCTGGGCACCTGCACAGGCCTCCCAGTGCCACTGGAGGTATATAAAATGGCTTTAATCAAGGCACGCCAGAGATAACACTCTTCAGTTATTTTTATAGCAGGCTTTGAAAGTTTCTACTGGAGCAATTTGGTTAAAAATGTATTTGCTTCTGTTGGACTTTAGCAGAAGACCTGAGCTACCATATTAATGAAGGTGAGTGGGAAAACCCATCCCTGTGGAAGAACTGGAAATAGCATCAGCACTTTTATTGCAGGGAAAAAACCCAAGATCCTTGGGAAGGGAAAATAGCTGTAGTCAACGTGGGCTTGCACCAGCTGAATATCTGAGTCAGGCTGAGGTTTTATTGCCCTATAATAGGTAAGTACCTCATTAAGGAGTGGATTTAAATGTGTAACATAATTTCATTGAGCCTGGAGCTGGTGCAGGGTGTGGGAGCTTGGTAGCAAGCCCACTGCTTTGTGATTTATTTTTTTTTTTTAAGCTAGAGCTTGGTTTTGCTCAGTTTAGCTCTCCCACTAGTATTGTAAGTGCTGGGGTTAGATAGTTCACAAGTGAGCCCTTAAAATCAATTTTAAGGCTGTTTTTATGCTGAAGAGCTGCATGGAGATGTAAGACTCAGGATGAAGGAGACTCCTTCAGTCCTGCGACAGACTGTGATGTGATACAACCCCTTTCAGGAACAGGTCAAAATTCATCTTTGGGTTGACTCCTCTGGTCCCCAGCGTGTCAGAAAGCTGACTCAGCACCTCACATTTCAAAGACTCTTAAAATTTCTAAGCCAAAATTAACCACAGTCAGCTGAAACGCACTTTCTTGCCTGCCTTTGCTGCCCTCTTTCACTTCTGATCAAATGGATAGATAAATAATGACAAATAATATGCTGCAGCCTTCTGAGTAGATCTTGCTGAACTTCTTGAGAAACAAGATCATTTGGGCAGCAACTGCAGCACTGTGGGAAGATGAGAAACAGCAAACAATATTTGCAGAGTCGGAGCACAACAACTGGAAAGTGAGGAATTACTGGCTGCATCCTATTTCCACAGAAAGTGAGGAGCAAATGTCCTTTGATGCATGCTGGGAGCAGAACAGCCCTGTCAAATTAGGTAAACTCAGCCTGCTAACTGAGGTGGATGTGGACCTGTAACACTGAGCTGTGAGTGCTGATCAGGGCAAGGAGGATGGCACTGCAGAGGATGGGGCTGTTTTGCCAGATCTGGAAGTTGGGCATCCCTGGAAAACTGCTGGTAAGGCCACCAGCTGGGAAGGCTTGAGATGAATCATGGTAGGACTGGTTGGACCTCTGTGATTCTGCTGAAGTTCTAAGTATTTCAGTAGGAGAAAGACTCTGAGTTTGAAGCCTCTGAAAGACCTGTTCAAGAAGCTCTGCATGGGAAAATGAGTGAAAAATGGCAGAAGAAACTCTGTTCTCCTTAACTGGCAAGGCAGGATCCCACCTGGAAACAGCCTTGGTTGTATTCTCACTGCAAGGGACAGATCTACGAAGGTTTCAGAGTAGTCCTCCCTGAACGGGGGACAACAACAAAGTAACATTACAACATTTGCACAGAAGTGTGATGTCTCCAGTTGGGTTTTGCAGTGAGTTAGAGGATCCTTTAAAGGAGGTCACCATGAGGCTTTGAAGCAGGCTTATTTTCTGGCACAGCTATTTCCCTTTTGGGATGATTGTTTTACCTTTAGAGATAGAATTCATTCATTTGGTGTGGCTGAATGGGCTGTGTGGGCAGTAGCAGTGAGACCTTTAACTCCAACCCTGACCTGGGCTGTGCTGTTTCACCATGGATGCCTCTTGCTGCAGCCAATGCTACTTATCCCCTTTGAAAAGTGGGGATGATACAGGACTATCTCCTCTGAAATGCTGGGATGGCAGCCTAACGAGCAGTACCTGAGCAGTTCCTCCAGCTGGTGGAAATTCATTTCTGTGCAGAGATGCCAATCTAATTTTCCACTCTAGATAGATATTTAATAACCCAAAGTCCTCTAACTCCAGTAGGATTATCTATAGAGCACTTTTATTCCACAAAGTCCATAATACTCTATTAAAATGCATGTGAGAAAGGGAAGCGCAAAGTCTTGTAACAGACCCCTCAGACACGTACTTAGCGGGGGGGGAGGGTGTGTGTGACAGGGACGACTCCACTGCCAAAACTATGGAAAAAGATTAATTTTACAATCTGGACTGAAATTTGAGTTGGTTCTCTTCCTGTCTCAGCTGGCTTTGCTCACCTCTAGCGTAGTGCTTGGCTGGTCTCTAAGAGATAAAACTGAGCTTGATGTCTCCACGTCCTGGGTTCAGCCAGGGTAGGGTTAATGTTCACAAGTGGCTGCGGCTGGGCACAGCCAGAGCCAGGGTAAATAACTGACCCAGCCAATGGGGTATTTGGTACCATACTGCTGTCATGTCCTCTAGAGAAAGGGAGGGGCTGCATTTGTTTCAGCGGGTGGCTTAGTTTGCTGCTGGAGCAGGGAGAGTTATGTCTTGGGTAAGGGCTTTGTTATCACTTGCTTTATATATTATTTCACTGGTGTTATTGTTGTCTCTCTTCTGTTTGTGGTATTCTATTGAACTGTCCTTATTTCAACCTGTGGGCTTTTTGTTCTCTCTTCCTCCTGATTCTCCTTCCCTAACAACTGGTGAGGGCATGGGGGTGTAGCAGTGGCCAGTCAGTGCTGGTGTTTAGCTGCTGGCTGAGGGTGAACCATGACACTCCGATAATTCGTCTTCTTCTATAAGTGAGGTAAGCAGAAAAGAATGTTCTTTTAATGCAGAGCTTGGCTGGAAGATTGGTAGCAGCCTCACATGTAGTTTTGTCTAGTATTTGGGTTTGTAGCGGCTTTGGGGAGGAAAAAAACCTGTTGCTTTTCATGCAGCCTATGGGCATGATGAGCTTTGCTGTCAGGTCCTAGGCTTTTATCATCAGTTGCCTTCTGGGCCTGACACATGGGGGCCAAGACCCCAAAAAAAAAACCTAGGGGGAGGCAGTGAGCCAGGGTGGCCCATACTTGTGTAAGATCATCTCCCACCCAAACAGATATCCTAAAGCCAGGTTGGTGTCTAGCTGGTGGTGTCCTGATGTGCCTTGCAGAGGGGCTTTCCCTCATTACTGCTTGTGCAGTGCTGCAAGAGGCTCGGATGGAAGGTTTTCTGACTGCAAGTCATCATCACCATTCTCATATATGTTTATATTTCCTGGTAGATGATTTAGTCTACTAGATATACACTTGCCTTGGCTGCTCTAGAGAAACCAAAGAAATGCTAAATGTTGCTAAAGGTTACTTTGAAATCCCATCTTCTTCACCCTGTGCCCCTCCTTTCTAAAGTGGCTGCAGCTCTCGCAGGTGAGACAGTTAAGGACAGGGGTGGGACCAGCCATAACTAGTCTGCCTGCTGGTCAGCTCCTTTAAGTCCATGTGGCCCTACTGATTTCTCTGCTCATTTATATCAGCTGAGATCAGGTCAGGAATAGAGCATCTATGGGATGGTGACTCCACCACTTCCTTGGATAGCTTGATCCAGGGTTTGACAATAATTTCAGGGAAGAAATTTTTCCTAATATCTAGCCTAAACTTTCTCTGGTGCAACTTGAGGCTGTTTGATTTTGTTGTATTGCTTGTTATGTGGGAGAAGAGACTGAACACACCTTGCTACAGCCTCCTTTCAGGGAATTTGTAGAGAGGGAGAAGGTCTCCCCTGAGCCTCCTTTTCTGCAGGCTCAACAATCCCAGATAGGAGATGTGGGTAAGAGGGAGCAGAAAGGCAGCTGATTGATTTATTTATTAATTTTGTAGGGACAGTGCTTCCAAGAGGAACATCCCAAGTTTCGTGGGCTGCCCATGGGAGTGTTGCCTACTGATACTGGGCAGATGAAATGCCAGAGGACTCTGGGGAGTTACTTCTATTTTTTTCCAGTATATGCATTAGTGTGCTGCTGGTCTGCCACCTGATGATCTGAGAAGTGTGAACGCTGTCTTGCAGGAGAAAATACATCAATCTTGTGTGACCTGAGTTCTGCGCTCTGGATATTTCAGGTGTGCTTGTTACGTTGACTTTCTGCTGTGCCTCCTTCTCTACAATGCCATGCCCTGTGTGATCTTCTGTATTGCACATTTATATATATTTATAGATAAATAAAGACATATAGACTCCATTTTTTGATCCGTGTTGGATCCCTGTTCTATGCAAAGCTGAGAAGCTGAAAGGGTATAGCAGTTAGTTGTACTGAAAGCCATATGCTTGGAGGGGAATCAAGTATTGTCTTGAAATCTTTACACCTGGTGAATAATGACATTTAAAAAACAAACTTACAGTCTTAAGCTCCTCTGAGCTGGCTTTCAAGCATGGGGTGAGAGAAGACAGGGTGGGAAGGTCTCATCACTTCACCTGTCTCCCCACCCCAAGTTTCCTGTTGGTGATTTGGGGGCGGGGGGTGGGGAGGGGCTTGGTTTGTGCCAGGACTTTCTGTTCCCAGCTGATGTTCTGTCTCTCAGAGCTGCTCCTCGGTGCTCCTGCAGCTCTGAGTGTGGCAGTGCCTGTTGCAGGCTTTTCTGATCCTCCTGGGTGACCAGAGTCTTCCTGACCCATAAACATTGGTGCTTTGGAGTATACAGATTTTGACATGATCTAAACAGAGTTCAGAGGAACAGATGAATACAGTAACATGCTCTGTTTGCCAAAGCCAGAGGACATAATTTTTTTTTTTTGTAAAAGAAAGATCACCAATTTACCTGCAAAAATATTTGATTTCAAAGATCACTGGAGCCTGAGCTGTTGCAATTGCAGCCAGGGTTATGCAGCAGGTGTAAGAGTTTTTAGAAGTCTTTATTTATAAACAAAGCTGCTCTGTTGTGTGTTTGCTGGGGCTGAGTGAAAACTCCTCCCTTAAGAGCTGGCCAGACAGTGGTGGGAGCACCTCTGGAAAGCATGTCAGGATGGAGTTCAAGCACAGGGATGGGGACAACAGGTGTCCTACAGGCAGTCAGGGCTCTGCTCCCAGTGCAACAGGGCTGTCCTCTGCTGGGGTTACTGGAGACATTGGAAACCTCTGCCCTGAGCAAATGAGACAAACGTAATCCATGTGCCCTAGAGCTTCTTCTGGGTGCTTTACCTGGACAATTGTCTTGGGAAAGGAGTGTGGGTGTTAAAGCTGGAAGAGGGGTCTAATCCCAGCTGGGTGCAGTCACCTGGATGGGGAGAAGCTGCTGGACATGTGGCAGGAACTGCTTCCCCTGAGCTGCCAGGCTCCCTCTCACTGAACTGACTTAAAACCCCATCAGCAATTCAGCAAACTCTGTTTTTCCTTGCTGGATATCATGTTTTGCATTTTCACTACACTGAAACCACAGGATAATGTTTGTGTATATGATTATAAACCTGACAAAGCCCCCACTGAAGTACCTGCCTTTCTGAAGAGCTTAAGTAATATTTTTTTGAAAGGACTACAACAATCTTTGAATTCCCATGGGGCACTCAAGTACGTGTGACCCAAGGGTTTGGTGTTATGAATCCAATTCTGAAAAAGCCTGGAAATTGATTTATGGCTGTGTGAGACGCACGCCACCTTTGGAGACACGGGAGAGATGCTGATGACTTGTTACCTGACTCTAGAAGTGCTTTGACATTGGACTATGGCCACAGGTGCACCCATAGTAGATCTATCCATCCTGCAGCAGATGTGCTTGTGGGCTCACTGTGTGCTTTCTACCATAAGAAAATGCACGTTTGTTGTGCTGAATTTAAGAAGAACTTTTGCTAGCTGGGGGAGCCTCCCAGAAAAGCACTGATTGTGATGGGATGTGGTCACCCACTGTCTTTGAGTTGGAAGGGACCTTTCAAGGTCATTGGGTTCAAACCCACCACAGTAAGCAGGGACATCTTCACTGTAACAGGTTGCTCGGAGGCCAACCTAACCTGATCTGGGATGTTTCCAGGGATGGGACATCTACTGCCTCTCTGAGCAACCTGGACCAGTGTCTCACCATCCTCATTGTAAAAAATTTCTTCCTTCCATCTAGTCTAAGTTGGTTTTTTTTTTTTTTTAATAGGTGATGGAAACTTGCCTGCATTTCATGTCAGATTTCCTTGGCACATTAAAAAATACTTTTTTTTTTTTCTATTTGCTGTGGCAGCAGGAGCTTAAATCAAATCTTAAATAGCCATAAAACTGTATTGGTTGGGGAAGTCTTTGCTTCCCAGGGCTGGGAGGCAGTTATGTGGCTACTGGAAGGGACCAGATCATACTGCAAAATGCACAGAAAAATGGGACCTGGGACAAGGCAAGATATTGAGGGAGCAAATCTGCTCACGAGCAGCAGGTCTGTGAACCCTGCTGAGAGCCATTGAGGGCAATGGAGCATCCTGTGGGCACTGCTCCAGCTCCTGGCGTCGGTCCGGGTCTGGCTGCTGGAGTAATGTATTGGTTGGTGAAGGCAAATCGAGGCTTGTTAAAGCTGCTCGCAAGCCTGTATGAAGTTAAACTTCGTATGGCTTCAGTTGGAAAACGTCCCTGAAGCCTGAATATTTATTTTGAAGGAAATCTCTCAAGTTATTTCAGGATAACTTGTTTTCCAAGTAACCTTATGCTGTCTAAGGTGAGAGGGGAGAAACTTCCTGCCAGACCTGGCTGGAGGGCTGATGCTAAGAAAGCAGAGTGACCTTTGCAGGGAGCCAGACGCTGCCCCTGAGCTGAGCTTCCCAGGGGAGAATAAATTACCCAAATACACTGCTCCAGAGAGTGTGGCCAAGCCTGCAAGGGAGGCAGCAACACCATAAAAGCTGAGGGATGTGTACGAGGATTTACAGTGCTGTGGTCACAGCTTTATGCACCAGCTACCTGGGACTTGGCACTTGCCACAGCTTTTTGGATCCTTTCTTTGTCTACTTTTTCTTTCCTTCCTAAAAATGAGGGAAGGAGATGGCATTATGGGGGAGCTCCCTGTCTGCTGCTGATGCTGCTGTACACCCAGCACATTCCATCCAGAGCTGTGCTTCCAACCTCCTGGGCTTTGGTATTTTTTCTCCCATCAATCCCAGTGTCCCCTGGGGGACTCTGGGACAGGCTTGGGGCTAAGAATACTTTTTTTTTTCTTTCTAATTTTATTTTTGGACCAAACCCTGACAGTGCAACGTCAGAGCTGCTGCTGCCACTTGCCTAAAAATGACTCAGACTGGGCTGATGCCTGGGTGAAATGGCTCCTGAATCCAGTTCTGCTGTTTATCTGCTGTGGGAAATGATGTCATGGCCCTGGGTTCTTCAGCAGTGTTTGGAGAAGACAAAGTCTTCATCCAGCTGTGCGTGGGGTGACTCCTGGCAGTGATAGGAGCTCTGCAGCTCCTGTGTCTCACTTCTGCTTTGCAGCATTCAGGTGAGGAAAATCATATTCCCTGAAGGAGGGATGGCCAAGGGCAGCAATGATGCCTTGACTGAAGCAGAAACAGCTTCTGAGGTGTCTCCACCCTGCTCGTGCTGGTTGCTGGCTCTGCAGCCTGCACCCTTGGCATCACTACTTGCTGCTGCAGGCTGGTCATGGTGCTGGTGGGAGGGTGTCAGGTCCCCAGAACCTTGCTGCAACATCTATTTTATGTTCCTAAGTGAGGAGGCTGCAAAAGAGCATCCCTTGGAGGGGGGTGTGTGGGAGTTACTGTGTGGCTGCACAGCTTTAATCTCACTGAGCAGGTTCAAGCAAGACATGTCAAACCTAAGAGCCAAGTGTCCCTACCATGAAGGGACCTGTGATGCTGCAGGACCTGGACAAGACAGACCCATCTCTGCAAGACTCTTCCTTTGGAAGAGAGGAACCCCTTTCTCGTCCTCCAAGCACTTCACCCCAGCATTCCCAGGCAGATCCCATATCTCTGAGCAGCCCGAGAGTTCACAAGAAATCAAACTTCAACATTGTGGACATGTAGATGAAGTGAAAACTTATGCACTGAGGGAGAAGTGAGTGCACAAAGATCTGTGCAGATATAGACTGAGCAATGTCCACCATGGAAACTCTACAGTGGTTGCGTGTACCTTGTCTGGGTCAAAAAGAGAAAATCTTTAATTTCCATACCACCAGCAACAAACTGACATGGAGGGAACCTAATCACTGATGGCTTTGTCAGAGTTGTCCCTGAAAATGAGGGGGAAGAAGCACCAGGCCTGGTTTGACTCCAAATTTTTATCTGGATGCTGATATATATATATATATATA
>NW_008625384.1:21922-34938 GCF_000691845.1 Merops nubicus | reverse complement strand
CGGGGGGAGCCCGGCAGGTGCTGGGTGCTGAGCGGAATCGGGGTGCTGGGCAGTGCCCAACGTGCCCGGGCAACGATCCTGGGGCTCTGCCCGAGGGGTGCCCCGACCAGGCTGCCCCCCCGGGAGAAGTGGGGTTTGTTTTGTTCTGCTGGGAAGTGGGAACTCCACGGGATGGGGGGCAGGACGCCCCACGCTCCGGGGGATTTTGTTTTCCTCACGATGCCCAGGTGGTGTTGGAAAAACAGCAGCTGTGCTCTTCTTGGAGAGAAAGCCCCAAATCCCAACACTCTGCCCCTAAGGTTTCACCTGTGTTTCTAACTGTGAGGGAAGACGTAGCAGAAAATGTCCATGAAATTCTTTGGGGGCCTTGGGGGCTGGCCAGGTCCCTGTTTGGGTTACCACAGCGCTGGATGGCTGTCCCAAAATAAAGCCTATGAGGGAGTGTGGATGGAGCTTCCCTCTGCCCGTGCTGCCGTCAGTGCAGGCAGATGGGTACCTGAGCACCCCTGAGACAGAGCCCTCCCCACCCCCAGCACCCTGGGTGGAGAGAAGCCCTGTCAGGAGCCAGTGTGATTCCTCATGAAGCTGCCAGACCCACCTGTGTTGGACTAGGATGTGTGCTGGGCTTTGAGACAAACTCATAAACTCCCTTGGACTGAGGGGTTTCTAATCATGAGAAGAGACTGAAACTGTTCCCGTGGTCTCCTGTGCTGCCAGAAATTGGGAACCAACCTGTAGGAGTCTGTGGAGCTGCTGTGGGATAAAAGAGAGGGGATCAGATGGGGAATTTGGACCCTGGAGGGCTGACATCAGTGGAGCAGCCAAGCCCCAGAGCACCTCCTGTCCCCACTGACTCACGGGCTTCCCACGCTCGTGGCTCTCTGTGGAGATAAGCTGGGTTTCTGCTAACCAAATGCTGCAATCTCCTTGAAAGAAACTCCTGGGAAGTCCCAACAAAGCCGTTCCAGTGCTTCTTAAATGGCACCAGTAACTGCTTGTTAATGGTGAGCCAGCAAGAAGGAGCTGGGGGCCTTGCTGGGAGTGGAAGGAAAGCGAGAGGAAAACCACAAAGACAGAGATAAAACCTCCTTCTGTCTATATGTTGGTGGATGTGCATCCACATCTCCACTCCAGGGGCTTTGGAGCAGTTGTCAGGATTTGGTCTTTGTATTTTGCAATGGAACATCTGATCCCTCCACTGGTCTGGAGACTCAAATGAGCCTAGCTGGTCATTTGGCTATGCAAAGACACATGAAAAGGCAAAGAAACACCAACAAGTGCAGCATAAAGCCCACCACACTTCTCCAGGCTGTTCACCAGCTCTTTGCTGGGCTGGGATGATTCGAAAGCCTGTGACAAATTGCTTACTTAGCTTTCTGGCTTCCTTATTTCTGGGCAGAATTCACGATGCATCAGCCTAGGTCTGTGTTTGCATGTGTGTTTTGTTGGTTTATTGTATTTGGGGCTTTTTTTTCCTCCTCTCTGTAGGCAAAATGGCAAGAAAAAACTTCCCAGCTTCTTTGGTCTAGAAGGAGGGCAGGAGAGAGATACGACCACAGACAAAATCCTGCAGTATATTCCAGGAAAGGCAAGTACAAACACATCCAACCCTGGAGATTATTCACACCCACCCCAAGGACAGCGCTTAAGAGGGTCGATGGGTCTGGAGCTGGGGGTAGGGGCAGCTCTGTCTCAAGGAGATGGAGCTCACCCCTGCAGCCAAGATGAGCCCCGTGGCCTTCACAGGGTCCCCATGCAGGTGTAGAGGGCACCTGGCATCAGCCAAAACGCTCAGCGGGGTGGGAGGGTGGTGCTGAGGGCAAAGCAGGCAGCGTGGTGGGAATATCTCCCACTCCCCTTTGCTCAGGGTTCTTTTGTTTCTGGGTAGCCTGTGAAGGAAGGGAAAATGGGAGCGAGCTTTCAAAGGTGGAGTGATTCATTCCCACGCTGGAATGAGAGGGCGCAGGCAGCGTATTAGCAACAAGCCCCAGGAAGGTAATCAGGAAGGGCAGGTCTGTCTCAGGCACGTACCAGCCTTGTGGCCATGTGGCTCATTTCCCAGCACTGCTGGGGGAAAGCAGAGGTGAAACGATGGACCCCAGTATGTTCCCTTGGTCCCTTTGGGTGGGCCAAGGGTGTGGACTGGTGAGGAAAGGGAAACTGAGGCAGAGGCTCACAGCTAGACAGGTGATTTCAGAGAAGGGCAGGAGCAGGACGTTATCTCATGGGTTTGGAGCTGCTGGTGAGGTGTGTTTCAGTGGTGGTGAGGTTCTTGTCAAGGGCTTGGTGGATTGCAGGACCCAGTTCTGAGCAGCCCTGCTCACGTGCTGTGGGATGCTGCAGAGATTCAGATGTCTGCTCCACACGGGCACAGGGACCCTGCTGCAGTCTCTTCCCATTCAGCTACTCCCAGGTTGGGCATTTCCACACCAAAGGACCTTTGGTTTTCCCCATGTGAGCCTGAGGAGGGAGCAGGGCTGGTGAGGTGGCCGTGGGTGAGTGGCATCCTCTCTCTTGGGGAGCATGTCCTGAACTGTAGAGGTGGGAAGCACAGCAGAACTGGGAGAGTGGCACTGCCCTGCCCGTTATTTGTGGAGGAGTCACGGGCATGAGGCACAGGAATCACTCCCTGGGGGGCTCAGCTGGCATCCAGAAGGGTCGGGCAGCATTTGGTGGGGCCAAGCCCCAGCTGGATGTTGGAGATGGGAGCAGGTCCCAGATGGGTCTTGGAGACTTCCCCTGGGGAAGGAGGAAGAGCTGTCCCGTTAGCAGATCCTGGAAAATGAATCCTGCAAGCTGCTAGAACAGAGGTCATGATGAGATTATTCATTTTGGAGCATATGAGAGTGTGGGATCTCTTCAGGGAAGGAAGGAGGGTGGAGCAGTTGTTTAGATGTTACCCTTGCCTGGGGCAGATGGGGGTGCAAACTCCATGCTCAGCCACAAGCTTCTTGTGTGGCCTGGAGAAAGCCTTGGCTTAGTCCCTTTCCTGATCCACTCTTTTCAGGAGAAGCACCTCTGAGAGCAGGAGGTGACCAGCTGCTGGGGGCCAGCTCGGAGAGGATGGGACTCTCCTGCTGCAGTCTCAGAGGAGATGGGGTCACCAGACCTCTGGCCACAGCAGGCAGTTTGGGGCTGGGGCAGATATCACCCCTGAAAACCAGCCATGCCATGGGCTGCCCCCTTTGCTCCCACCACCTTCTGCCCTGCTGCCCACATGTCCCAGTTACAGCTTCTGCAAAGCTTCAGTAGAAGTGCTGGGGGAGGTTGTTCCAGAAGAGCTGTGCTCCTCATTTGCCTCTTTTATCATTAAACAGCAGCTTTCAGACCCCCAGGGCACCAGCCTTGCAAGGCTGAGCTCTTCCTGCTGCCAGGGTTAGTGATTCAGCCCGAGTCACTGGGGGCTGAGGGGCTGAGGTTAATCAGTAACTTGCTCTACCTGTAGGATGAGACAGAGGAAGCCAGGAGAGAACGTGTTGGGGCACTTGCACTGCCAGAGCTTGGCTCCCAGGCCCTGAGAGAACCCAGGTTTCCAGTGAGCTGTGCTGCCTCCAAGCCCTGAGCTAACGGAGAGCCTGCTGGTGGGGCTGGGCTGGGGCAGGAGAGCCCTTGTCACCAGCACAGCCAGGGGACAGAGCAGCTGGCTGGGGGGGCTTTGGAGGAACGATCAGTGCTGCTTCCCTTTCTTTTTGGCTGCACACTGAGGCATCCCCATGGCTCCGAGGGGTGTGTGGGCCAGGGAAGATAAGTGATGCTCAGGAGGGGGCTGGGACAGCTCTGGTCCCTGATCCCCCCAAGGGATCCCCCCCAAACACAAGGGATGTGCTTGTAGATCTGAGCCCAGAGACATGTGAGATTCAGCAGTAGCTGTTTTCTCCAGAGCCTGGGTTTAGGCAAGTCTTCTGCATCCAGAGAAATTGCTGTTGCACCTTAAGGTGATCAGGAGTTTATGGGAAGCACTCTCAACCTTACAGTGGGTTTTTGTTCTGAGGGAAAGCCCAAGCCCATGCTCCTCAGCCTAATTCTCCAAGTGAGGGGCAAGGGAACCACGGAAACTGCAGGTGGACAGAACAGATGAGCTCATGCCCAGTCCCCCAGGCTTTTACCAAGGGTTTGTGCTACCTGTTGGGTTTAATGATGTCCATCTCCCTGCTGCTGTTCTCCTGGGATGTGGGCAGGAACCTGTGGGAAGCTGTGAGGGCAGTTCTTGCACATACACCAATGCTGGTTTCATTTGGGGTTTCACAGTGCCACCCCAGTGAGGGACATCAAATGGCTAATAAAAAATAGGAGAGACCTTCCTGGTAAAAAAAGAAAAGCCCTGAACAGTCCCACTTCTTCCTGTGCAGCAATACCTGATCATGAGTGATAAGACTGCCAGGACTTGAAGGATTGATGTAGCCTGGGCAGATGGGGCCTGAGGCTGAAAGGGTGACAGTGACATGATCCCATTTTGTCCATGGTCTTGGAGATGTCCCCATGCTTAGCCACTGTCATCTCAGTCTTGCTGCAAACCCTGGCAAGCTGGGGTTGCTGGATGCTTGTTTGGGAGAGGGAGGTGCTCATTTAATTAGTTTCTTGCCACATGAGCAGTGGCCTTGGGAGCTTTCCCTTTCCCTCCTGACCCTGGGAAGATCCCTGTGGATGCTGGTGGGTTGGCTGAGCTCTTTGCCAAAGCTACTGCTGGATTCCCAGCTCCAGGGTTGCTTTTGCTGCTTGAGTCTTTACTTATTCCTGGGGAATTTGGCTGCCTGGCTCCGGGCAGCAGCATTGCCCAGGCAGCTGGTAGCTGCTGCTTCTGCTCGCTGCTGTGTCCATAATTTCATGACTTTTCCCTCTCCCCCTCCTGGTTCCTGGTTGCTGCCCTTCTGAGCAGGGTTCTGTTCTTGCTGTCAGGTGATCAGCTGCTCTTTGTTCTGACAGCAGCCTGCAGCACAAATGTAATCTTCTCCTACGCTTAATTGCCTCTCAGTGAGACCATTAATTGGCAGCCAGCGGGTTCCCACCTCCAGGGGAGGACCTGGGTTCGTGTTCATGGGAACTGCGTGGAGCCAGCTGGAGGGAGACTCCTAAAAAGAGTCAATTTGGGGAGGAAGGAACCCCAAGCTCTGCAGGTGGAATTGTCCCAACAGCACCTGGTTCCCGTTGGGGGCTCAGCCGCTTCCCTCTGGGCTGGGCACTGCCCCTGGTCCCTGGCAGGGCTGGAGAGGGGCTCATCTCATGCCAGAGGGGTGAGTCACGGGGGGCCCCAGCAGGGCAGAGCTGGTTGGCTCTGCTGGCTCTTCATTCCTCACGGGCTCCTGCAGCTGTCCCCTTGGCCTGGCAGGCTGGGAGCGGGCACACGGGCAGGGGCTGCTGGCACGGGCTGCCCCTCGCTCACCCTGCTGAGCCCCCAGCCCCCTCCATCCGTGCTGAGCCCCAGCCCCCTCCCTGCTCCTTCCTGGGAAAGCTGTTTGGACAGAGGTGTACCATGGCAGCGCTGCTCCCCGTTCCCAGCTCAGCATGGCTGGGCCCTGGGTACCCCCAGGAACTGCAGCCGCAGTGGGGTCATAGCATCATAGAATGTTTGGGTTGGAAGGGACCTCCAAAGGTCATCTGATCCAACCCTGCTCCCTCCAGGGTGGCCTCCCAGCCCAGTGGGTGATGAGCAGCAGGGTGAAGCTTGCATCCCCCTCCTACCTTTCTCTTTTCCTTGGGAAAAGACCCAGAGCCTGTGATGTGTGTAACAAAGCCCCAGATATGTAAGTGGGGTAGACCTGGGGGGGAATCAGTGGTGTCCATGGCCTTGCTGGGCTACAGCCATTCCCTTCTACCCAAGGAGGTCAGCCTACCCCTGGAAAGGAAAGCACTCTTCACAGAGAAACCACAGGGAGAGCTTTCCCCCCAGGATTTACGCCTTGTGCTGGCTGTGAGCAGTGCAGAGCTGTAGGGCTGGGGGCTGTGCCATGGCACGGGAGGAGGAATTTCCATAGAACATGAAGGCAGGAGATCGAGGAACCCCCCAGCCCCGAGTTCCATCTGCCTCCCACATCAGCCCTCGTGGTGCTTCCTGGCTGCCCTGGGCTTTTGGCACTGACCACGAGCAGCTTCCCAGCTCAGTGCCTTGGGGCTGCTCCTCTGGCCATGGGACTCTGCCTCAGGATGGTCTGGGCACCTGAGGAGCACACTCCACCTAGAGAAAATGAAGGATCTGAGCAGATGGGAGAGCTTAGGAATCCAAGTGGAACTAGAGCCATGAAACCCTTTCCATTCACCCTGGTGGAAGGCAAGTCGTGTTTGCTTGGCTTGGATCAGTCCTTGTTCCAGTGATTGGGATGGCAGAAGGTTGTCTCTGCAGTTGGGAGACCTTAGATGTAGAAGGTGCTTCTGCACCCTCTTCCCCAACTCAAATGCTCCCTTAAGGTCAGTATCTTGCCCTGCCTAGGGAACACATCCTCCCAGCAGTAACTGAACCCCAGCTCCACGCTGGCATGGAGACCCAACAACAAATAGCCCAGCCTGGGAGCCTGCCCAGGGCGCCTTGCTGAGGAGGCCTTTCTGCAAAGATGTCCTGGGAATTTCTCCTCCAGCCATCAGGCCCCTTCCTCCCACTGGCTCTGATTGTTTTTCCTGAATCTTTGGTACAGAATATTCAGAACCAGGAAAACCAGAAAGAAAACTTGGACCAGAGGTTACCCACCCTGTTCAAGAAGGGACGAAGGAAAACTGTTGTCAGGAATCTGGGCAAAATGATCTATTACTCCAAGGTCAAGTTTAAGTTCCAGCACTGCCAGGTAAGCTGTGGTACCTATTTGTGGGTGTTTCTCTTCCTGGGCATGGGGTGACCCCACAGGACTGGGAGGTGAAGTGTGATTCTGGGACATGGGACTCACAGAGATGTCCTCAGGCATGGCCCAGGGACTTCAGCTGCCATGGGGCAGTACCAGCTGGCACCCACTTGCTCCCATCCCGATGGGACCTGGGCTGTGTTTCCATGGCCAGCTGCTGGGCTGGCAGCAGATCCACCAGCAGAGATGCAGTGGTGGCCCTTGGATAAGGCACCACTGGCTTTTCTGTGCACAGATCAGTCTGAGGTGCAGAGGGAAGGTGGGAGGAGGAAGGAATCCTGAAATAACCCCCCAAATGTGTCTTTTCTGCAGGAGGTGAATGACTGCTTCTTGGAGCTGTTCCAATCTTACCTATACTTCCAGTCTATGGGCTCAAATGGACTCACCTACCAGGTAAGACATCTCTTGGACACACTGGTGCAAGTCCTGGGGGTCAGGCAGTATTGGGCAAGCTGGGGGCACGGGGCAGATGGAACAGTGGGCCTGCCACTGGCCTCCTCTGGGTGTTCTCAGCAAGTCCTTCCCCCTGAATGCCCAGCTCTTGGGGGAAGAGAGCATTTCTTCCTAAGGACTGATTCCAGACCAGCTCAGCTTCACCTGGGGCCTTGGGCTGCTCTGTGGGCAGAGATAAAGGACCCCACAGAGGTGGGGAAGGGGCTTGTGCAGGGCTGGCAGGCAGGACCAGGGGTGGGAGGCATGCAGGCTTTGTGTAGAGCACTAAGAACAGAGAGCTGTGCCTTGGCAAGGGTCAGAGCTCTTATTGCTCCAAATCCCACTGGCCTCGGTGCTGGTGTGGACTTGGTGCTGGCTTCTGAGCCAAGGGTGAGTTCTTCACCTGCAGGGCACAGAGAGAGGCATGTGGGAGACAAAATCTGAGGGCAGCCTTGGGGAGCCATCCTGGCAAAGGGATCATCAGTCTTTTAACCTGGTGATGCTGGTGAATTACAAACAAGAGGCTGTTTTGCCCACACAGCCCAAAAAATCACAGCCGAGCAAACAGGAAGCCCTGAACGTGCTCTCCCTCCACAGGAGTGAGTGACTAAAACTGAGTGTGGCTGGTTTTTAGATCTTTGGAAAATTAATTCCTTTTAGAAGTGATTTATTGTCTTCTAAGTGACTCCAGATTAATGTAATATGCCAATACAATCTCTGGAGTGATCCAGCGAGCCGACCTTCAGCTGAAAAGACCCATGTCCAGACAATAGGACAAAATCTCCCATCTATTTTATAAGCAGGTCCTTGGTTTATGAATTCTGGAGGAATTAAAAAGAAATTAAAGTGCCAGCACTGGCCCCTAGACATGACAGCAATTAGCATCTTTTACAGTCCTTGTTTCGAAAGCCCAAGACAGGGAACATAAACTTGTCATCTGTTCTGTGCCTCATCGCAGCAGGACTGTGAAGAACTGGGGGGTGGGAACTGGGCAGCTGCCCCCCCAGATAACAGTGTTGTTCTTGCCAGGGCCTGCTGCCTCTGAAGGAGCTGAAGGTGTGTGAGGTGACACAGGGGAAGGGCGCTGGGCAGCAGGATCACGCCTTCCGTGTCGCAGGTGGGTGCCTCTGGCTGGGCTTCAACCCAGAACAGAAATGTCTCAGCTCTTTGTCCTGCTCTGACCTGGTCCTGGAGGAGAACCACCTTGTGGGAGGAGGTTGTGGGGAGCTGAAGCTTTTCCTCATTCAGCATCATTCCCTCCCAGGCTCCTAAATGCCTGGGCAGTGATTTCCAGGGCTGCAGGCAGGGAAGGGGCTGGGTAGGGAGCACAGGGGAAGGATGGTCCTGTGCTGGAGTGTGGCTGGTTGGTCCTCAGGACACATGGTGACAGTTCCCACCTCTGCCCACTCATTTGCTCCTTGTGCACCACATCTGAACGAAGGAATGGGATAAAACTCCTTCTCCCACCTCTCATTGCCATATAAACCTGTGGACAAGGACAAGGAGCAGGCTCCTGGTGTCCTGGGCCCACTGTCTGTGTCCTCTGGTGTCCTCTGTCTTGGAGAAAGTCACACAATGGCCACTCAAGCAAAAAAAAAATTACATCAATGATAAAAAGGAGCTGGTCTAAATGACCCATAAATTGTAAGGCGTGCTGAGTTGTGGTGCTGTTACACTGTGCCAGGCAGGGCTCGCCAGCTTCTGGGGAGTCTAAAGTGAAGGAAAACTTCTCCAAGGCGTAACCTGTCAGGGGCATCTGCAGCTGGGGTGGGTGGACTTGTTCTGCTTGTATTCAAATACACAGGAGTGTAGCTGGGTGGAAAATTGCCTCAAGGTTTGTTGGGTTTGTGTCCTTCTTCGGGGAAGGAACAACCCAAAGTCTTTCTGCCAGTGCTGTGTGTGTCAGGAGCAGTGACATGAAGAAATGAGGGAGGTAATGGAATTTAGGATTGCTGGGAAATCGGTGGAGCAGTTTTATTATTCTGCTGGAGGGGTAGAAATGAAGGCACTGAGGGGGATGAGAGCCTCGTCCATGGCTCCAGACAGGGTCAGGGTGGAAGTCTTTTGTCTCATGACTCTGAGGCACAGAAGCCACCCAGCCATTCTCTTGTGAAATCCCCTGGCGTCAGCAGTTCCCCACGAAGGGCCCTCCCTGGGGCAGGGCAGCCCCTCAGGAGGGACCCCTGAAGCGTGGGGCTGGAGGGTGGGGTGCAGCTGCCAGGCAGGCAGGGAGGGTCCACTCACAAGGGGAGGGTGGCTGCCTCCCCCTCTGCCTCACCTGCAAACACTGCAGCTTTTTGGTGTCTCCAGAGAGGGAGATTGGGGTGGGAATAAACTGCTGCTGCTCCAGGAAGGGGCTTTAACGTTTCCAGCGTTCCTTTGGGAGCATTCACAAAGAAAGAGGAAGGACAGGGCAGAAGAAGAGAGCCCGGGGGCCCGTGCAGGTTGCTCAGCATGGCTGTGTCATGGCCCTGCCACGACGTGCCCTTGGGGCTGAGGGAGATGGCAGCAGTGGAACCAGCAGCAGCCTTTCAGGCTCTGCTTCACAGCTTCCCTCCCCAGCAGCTCCCTGCTCCAGCTCCAGGCTTCAGGCTCAGGCAGGACTTGCTTCTCTCATTTAACTCTTCCTCTGGGGCCATGTTTAGATGAGGCAGTGTCAACAAGCCTCAGGATACATCTAAAAGGTTGGCTCTAGGAGGTGGCCAGGGCCATAGTAAGGGTCATGCCCTACCAGCAAAATTCCTGCTGTTTGTTTAAGGGCCTGGACACCCAGTGAAGCTCTCAGAGCTCCCAGGATATCTAGATAACACTAGTGAACCTGATCTGGTCAGAGATGCCCCTGCTTCCTGCAGGGGGGTTGGATAGATGACCTTTAAAGGAACCTTCCAACCCAGAGCATTCTGTGATTCTATGATTCCAGCACCTTCACACCCTCCTAGCAGCTATAAAATAGGGAATCATCTCCATTGCAAATACAAGGAAACCAGGGCAAGAGGAGACAAGAGAACGACAGAGTCACAGTGATACATAGACCCCTGGGTGCCCAGTAATGGTTCACATCTAATTACCCTAACAGATCTGAATGGAGGGAGCAGAAAGTCACTCAGGGAGTCTCTGCCTCAGTTTCCCCACCTCTGCTTTGTCTGCATCGGTGCATTTCCTGTCAGACAGAGGTGCTTAAAGCCTTAATTACCTGTTGTTCATAAGGACTTATGGGATGAAAGAGTCCACAGAAGGGCAAAGTATCATGCTACTGCAGTGCACTTGCTTATCTGAGCACCTCCAAGTGCCACAAAGCCAGCTCTTACTGAGTGTGCACCAGGCACAGCTTAATATGAGATCACTGGTAAATTATTAATCATAACATACATTCTGTGCCTGCCAGAAATGATTATTATCATCACTAGGTTATGGCTGTAATGAGTAGCAGAGGGTGTGTGAGACAATTTTGCTCGTGCTACTAAGCAAATGATAGCTGGAAACACTAAAACCAACAAGATAGAGAACTGTTCCTCCCTTCAAGAGCATGGCTGAGAGCAGCTTCAGCCTGTCTGGCACAGGTTGTGTTTGGGGAAGCAATAAAGAGTGTCAGAAAGCTACTGATGTTCTATATATTGAGTGCCAAAGGGAAACTAAGACACATCATGAAACCTTTGTGTTGGGCTGGGCTGTCTGTGGCAGCACTTTGGGAGAGTCTCTGCCTGCAGAGATGCTTCTCATGACTGCTGGGGACTTCTAAAGCTGAGATCTGTCTCCTGATTCCAAGCTTGACTTTTGTACTGTCTTTGGTTCTTATCCTGACCTGGTTTGGGGCTGAAAAGTGACTGGTGGTCAGAGCTAGATGTGGCTGCACGAGCAGATGGTGAGAAGCTGGTGGAGAAGGGAGCCCCCTTCTCAGCACCTGATGTGAGGCAGCGTGCTGGGGGTGGTGGCAGGAAGAACTAGAGCAGGATGGCAACAGAGCAAAGCTCTCACAGGCAACCCACGGTGTGATGTGCTGAGCAGAACAGCTCTGGCCAGCTGATGACTTATTGATGCTGTGCTTGGTGCCCTTATCTGCTGGGCTCATCTTGTGTCTGGCATACCCAGGTCCTCTGCTGAAACCCCTGATCGTGTTCTGTGCCACTGAGTCAGAGCTGAAGCAGTGGCTCTATCACCTGGAGAAACAGATCCAGCTGAACGGAGGCAGCCTTGCCTTGCCCTTCCTCTCCCAGGTTAGTGTCTCAGGAGGGTGAGGGGCAGAGCTGGGGGCTCAGAGCCCCACGCCCAGGAGAGCTGGGCCAGCTGGGGGGATGCTGTGCTGCTCCTGCTGCGGTCGGTGGGATGGTGATCTCTGCAGCCAGCCTCTCTCTGCTGTTTTTGCCACACTTCAAGGCACTCACCCAACACCTTCCTCTTCCAAAATCCTGAGGGAGTGCCCCGTGGGGCTCTGGCACCTCCTCCAAGCTGGAGAGCAGAGGGCTGGGGATGGGAAGGGAGAGGGGCTCCTCATCCACGTCCAAATGCTCCTTGCTGTGCTTGCTGCTCTTTCCAAATGCTGGAAGGAGGTGTGGGGTTAACTCCTGGCATAATCCCCTTTTTCCAGACCAGTTGCTCGAGTTCTTCACTACATGAGTGAGGAATCTGCTCCCCTGGCATGGTGCTCAGGGGTTTTGGTGTCATTCATACCACTTCCAGCAGCTCTCAGGGCTGTGCAGAGTCTGTAATCCAGCCCTTGATGGATAGACATGACAAATACCCACACGTAGCATGTTCTTGCTTGGGAACTCCTCTGCCTCTGGAGGAACTGTGTGTTTGGGGTGAGCTGGGCTCAGATCTGTGCAAGCAGTGCCAGGGTGAGCGTGGGATTTCAGTCTGAATGGCAACCCCAAAAACACTCTGTGCTGCTGAGACCTGACAAGAGCTTGGCGCAGTTGTGCTGTGTGTGGGTGCACAGCTTCACATTTGGGAGCTTGCCTTTTGTGCAGTCTCCTGCAAGGGAAGGGTGCAGGGAAAGGCTTTGCAAGAGGGTGTGGGTGCTGAAAGGGAGACCTCTGACCCAGAGGTGCCACCACCACAGCCTCTGAAGGGTCAGAGGTTTGGGACTGGTTCAGAGACATTCTCACGCCGTTGGCTGCTTGTGCAATTAGCCAGAGTTTACAAAACATTGGCAGGAGGAGACTGGGACTGGGGCTTGGAAAACAGGACCAGGTTCAAGAGACCTGTCTTCTCCTCCAGGCTCTGTGGGGTGTTTTCCTCCCTTTCTGTCTCCATCTCCCTGCTTGTAAAACAGAGGTGCTCCCCTTTGAAAGGCAATGGACGGATGATATTAGGCATCAACTATGATTTTTCAGTCCCTGCTGGAAAACTGGCTCCTGCACAGATTTATTTACTCTTTGCTGTTTCTGCCACACTCAAAAAGCATCCTGAGCTGGGCCATGGACTAGCTAAACTGTTATGGGAGGACATCTGCCCTGCTTCTCAGTTCTGCTCCTGCCCCTAGACCGACTGGACGCAGAGCTGCATGGGGAAGGAGGAGCTGAGGTGGTCTGTGCAGAACATGCCAGTCCAGGAGTGGAGAGGAACCCAACGAGAATCTCTAGGTGATGTCCTCTGTGTCTCCAAAGTGAAGCTCCAGCATCTCCCTTTCCAGGTAGGAGACACCTCTGGGGAGCAGCCTCCTGTTCTCAGGGCTCAGAAGGGACAATGGATGGGGTGAGTGGTGCAGGCTCCTGCCTCCCTGCTGCCCCTACTCCAGCGGGTCCCCGAGGGCCATTT
>NW_008625384.1:18897-21908 GCF_000691845.1 Merops nubicus | reverse complement strand
GCCACTCATCCAGAGGGTCCCAGGGGTCCATTTTACCCCCATCCCAGGAAAGGGGAAAGGTTTCTTGCTGCTCCTGTGGCCCAGCAGTGGTGCTGGGGGACAGCACGTGGATAAGTGTGTGCAGGACAGGGCTGGCAGCTGGAGCAGGATAGAGTCTCCTGTGGAGCCCCAGCACAGGGTGGGACACAGGAATGGGCTCTCCAGACCCCAGCCCTGGCTGCTCACAGGGAACTCCTCCTCTCTGCCTCCCCAGGAGCAGCACGACAGGCTGCTGCTGCTTTACCCCTCCACGCTGGTCATTGTATCCGAAGAGCGCAACGGCCTCTGCTTTAAGGTGAGTTCATTTTGGAACTCCTTCCTGCTCTTTCTCACCCATCCAACGGCTATTTCAGCACTTCTGTGGCTTGTTGCTGCCCTCCACCCGGGTTCCCTCCTGCTCCTCGTGTTGGCAAGGGCTTTCCCTCCACGCCTCTCCTTTGCCAGCTGGCAGGTGAGCGGGCGGAGGGATGTTGCAAACTCTCTTCCCATGAGAAACACCTTGCCCTCCTACAAAAGCCCAGGGGGAAAGGAGCTGGCTGCCAAGGAATCTGAGTCTCGGGGAGGAGGGAGGTTGGCATGTTTCTGTGTGGTTAGGCTGGCACAGAGCCTGGCTCACTTGCTTGAGACGGGAGCTGGAACAGCCCCAGCAAGTGCCCCTGCAGGGGCTTTGCTTCCCAAGCCCAGCTCTGCGGGATCCCCAGGAAGGAGGTGGCATCTGGGCACCACATCTGATGCTGCTGGGGAAGGGCTGAGGCAGTTAGCTGGCTGGAGGGCAGAGAGGAGAGGCTGCTGCTGGTGTGTTGTTTGCTGCTCCTTCCCCCCAGCAGCGTCTGGTCAGCAGGGATGTGGAGGACTGAGCGCCCCAGGGGATGTGGGATGAGCTTCTCTGCTCCCCCCTGGCTTGTGGGAGCAAGGCTGGGAGCCTCAGCACAGGCAAGGAGTGGCACCGTGGGCTCTGGGAGCTGCACTCACATCACCTGCAGCCAACATCCCTCCTAGACATCCCTGGATGGCTCCTGAGCAGCCCTGTGCTTTCAGGCCCTGTTATCCCATGCTGGAACAAACGTGCCAGGAGGATGCTGAGCTGCCTGTGACCCTGCACGGGCAGCACCCCCAGCACACAGCAGAGCAGAGCTGGGCTGCTCCTCTGGGGCAGCAGCATCCTTGGCCACCAAGAGAGGGACAAGGGAACCCTGCAGGGACAGGAGGCTTGTGAAATTCAGTGTGAACTCACCAAGGTCCTTCTTCACATGATCTCATGGTGTCCACATCAGGCCCCGAGCCGTGCAGGCTGCCTTTCATTCAAGGGCTACCCCTGGGAAGACCTGCACAGAGCATCTCCCTGGTCAGAGGAGATAGCTGTGCCTGCACCAGAAGGGGTGTGAGGAGGGACCTGTGCCAGTCAGAGCTCTCCACCATGCCAGTGCAACAGTGGAGGGTGTTTTCCAGGAGCTGGTGGCTTGTGACACACCTCAGAGCCAGCTTGTTTTCGGGAAGACATTGTTTGCAGCTCCTGGGAATGGGGCACCACGTAAGGGGGCCTTGGGCTGGGCTCTCAGATTAACTCATCTCTTTTGAAACCTGAAGCAAGCTTTATCTGTCCTGCCCGTGCCCTGTTCCCTTCCCACGGTGTGGGAGCACTGGTCCCTGGGTTTGGGGGGTGGTGGCAGGGCTCTTGCCTGTGCCCTGGACACCGGGCTGCGGGCGGGAGCTGAGTCACCAGCCTGTGACACTGCGCTGGGAACCTGATTTTCCACAGGCGTGTCAGGGCACAGGAACCTTCTCCCAGGGCTTCTGCAAATTAACTTCCCTTCCCTGGGAGCAGATGCTGAGCCCTACAATTTGTGTGTGAAGGAATAGCCCGGCCCTTTTGTTCTTCAGCTTCTTACAAACCGCAGGAGCCGCTGCTGCCAAGGTTGCGTGTGGGACAGGGCAGGGGCAGGATGGGGCTCACCCAAAGCAGCAGGCTCTGGCTCACTGCTGGTGGGAAAAGGGCCTGGCTGAGGTGTAAATCAGCTGCTGGGGGAGGTGGGTTCACGCCGTGCCCCGGGAGGGCTGCAGGGGCTCAGCAGCCATCCTCTGTGTTATTTGCAGGATGCTGCCGTGCTTCCCTCGGTGGGACTCCACCCCTGGGTGTTTCAGCCCCCTCCCATGGACAGGGAACAAAGAAACCTTAAATAAAATGTTTACTCCTGCTCAGAGAATGAGACAGATGAGAAGCAAAGCAACGAGCTCATCTGTGAGAAGGTTCCAGTGAAAAACCTGCTTCAGCTGCTCTCCCAGCACTGTTCTGGGTTCATTTCGGTAGGGAAAATTCAGTCCAAAGAAAGAGGAGACCTAGATCCTAACTCAGTGTTGACAAACCCTTGGCCCTTCTGCTGAGTTGCCCATCAGAGAGAAGGAAACTGTGAGCGATGGCACTTGGAGGACATCTGGCAGCAGGCAGCAGAGCAGAAGAGGTCTGGACCAGGCAGCCCTGTCCCTGCCTGTGCCACAGAGCTCACAGCAGAGCTGGGCCTGGCACGGGGGGTGGCAGATGCAGGAATGGCCAAGGGACACTGGGCAGTGGCAGGGAGGGCAGTGGGGGACGTGCCTGCAGAGGTCCTGTTGTACCTTTGGTGTGTGGTGTCATCTAACTCCACGTTTTCCAAGGACAGGCTGCTTTAGCTTCTCTGCCCCAGCGTGCTGCCGAGAGGAATGGACACGTGGTGCTGGGCAGGGGTGAGCCCTGCTCTGCTCTCAGGAGTGGCATTCACAACTGTGCCTATAGCACGGGAGCTCACGTTTCACCAGCTGGCATTGAGGGGGCTCAGCCCTCCCTTTGTAAAGCTTTGCAGGGTCTGGATGGTGGGGATGCCTCTCTGCAAGGCTGGAAATCCCAAACCAGCAGCTAAAACCTCATTCAGGGCCACGTTTGCAGAATTTCCTGGAGAAGTCAGCCCTTAAGCTATGGGAAAGTGTTGGGAACAGAA
>NW_008625384.1:18485-18866 GCF_000691845.1 Merops nubicus | reverse complement strand
AGCTCAGATCTCAGTCTGGACGTCGTAAGAACAGAGTTTAGAGAAGTGGCTCGGGCAGTCACACTGGATCCAGAGGCTTCGTTCCTGCTCTAAGCCTGGGGGGGGAGAGAGCTGCCAGGGGGGGGAAGAAGCTGGGTCAATCTGCTGGAGACCCAGTTCTCCAACATGCCTCTGCCCCACAGCCTCTGGGAGTACAGAGGTACCCAAGTCCTCACCCAGGTTAGCAGCAGCTTGGGTGCCTCTTGTCTCCTGCAGACCTGGCCTGGGTGAGGTAGAGCTTCCCCTTGCCTCATCCTCCTCCCTGGAGGGGATTGCTGGGGGAGAGGGGCTGAGCTGCACCTTCTCCCAACACCTCCTGAGGAGCCGCCAGGCTCCTGCCCG
>NW_008625384.1:16754-18458 GCF_000691845.1 Merops nubicus | reverse complement strand
TGAGGAGCAGCCAGGCTCCTGCCAGCTTCACCCCATCCTCACCACCCCCTGTCCTGAGCGGGGTGCCCACGGAGCCTGTGGCTGACCTGCTGTGGGGCAGGGAGTGAGGGCTGTGCCTACTGCGTGGTCCTGACCCACCTCTCCCCCCAACAGGGCGAGCTGCCACTCAATGCCATCCGGGTGCTCTTTGAGGAGAATGAGAAGGCCTCTTTTTTAATAGAAGGTGGGTGTCTGGCACGCTGGGAGAGTGCTGGTGGCAGCCACGGGGGTCTCGGGTTGGGCTGCTTTGGCTCAGCTGCCCTGGCACCTTCCCGGCTGTGATTCCTCATGTGGGCACCTGAGCTCTGCTCAGAAATCTCAGTCTGCACTGCAGGACATGGCTTTGCTGCCACGAGAGGCTGTCCCTGGTTGTCCCTGCCCCACGCTCAGCCAGAGCAGCACTGGAGGCAGAGCATCCCCCTTGTCCCCACGCCCGTGTCGGGCTCTCCAGATCCCGGGAGGAGGTGGGGAGGGATGGAGTGAGGAGATTCCCAGGGGGTTCTGGAGGCAGCACCATGGGCTGTGGCTCAGAGCTGGTGAAGCACCGAGGGCTGTTCTTACAGGCAGACTCATCAACTCGATCCGGGTGACCTGCAGCAGCTATGAGGATTACCAGGAGTGGCTCTACTGCCTCAAAACAGCCCAGTTTCGAAACGCCGACTCCTCCCTCTCCGGCTCAGAGAGCTTCTCGGGATCAAAGCCACCACACCCCAGCCAGGTAACAGTTGGTGTGGGTTTGTGTGGTAATCAATAGACGTCTCCCAGGCCTCCCATCTGTCCTATCTCTGGCCACGTGTGAGTGCTCTTGTGACACAGCAGACTTTGCCTCCAGTCCCCTGCTTGAAGGCTGTCATGAAGCTGCTGATGCCTGCAAATTGTTTTGAAGCCCTATATTATGTTATATAAGTGTCTAGAGCCCAAGTGTGGGGAGGAGCAGCTTGGGGAGCTGGGGTTGCTTTAGCCTGGAGCAAAGGAGGCTCAGGGGAGACCTTCTGGCTCTCCACAGCTCCCTGACAGGAGCCTGGAGCCAGGTGGAGGTCGGGCTCTGCTCCCAAGGCACAAGGGACAGGACAAGAGCAAATTGCCTCAAGTTTCACCAGGGGAAGTTTAGGTTGGAGATTAAGAAAAAAATTCTTCCCCAGAAGGATTATTCAGCCTGTCCCAGGGCAGGGTGGAGTCCCCATCCCTGGAGGGGTTTCCCAGCCTTCGAGATGTGGTGCTGAGGGACACGGGTCAGTGGTGATGTGGTAGTGCTGGGTTAACAGTTGGACCTGGTGACCTTAAAGGTCTCTTTCCACCCCAAGAATCCCATGATTCTATACTCTATTAAATGCCCTCCAAGGCAAAGCCCCAGCCCTAGGCTGCGGCAGTGCGTGCAGCGAGACGCTGGCACAAGGGCATTAACAGCCAGGAAGGTGGGACCCATCCTGCCAGCAATGGGGGCAGGGTGCTGAGCAGAGGGACTGAGCAGTCCCTTGGCATCCCCCCCTGTCACCCCTGCCAGCCGGGCTCAGCCCTTAGAGGGCAGCACACCCCGTGGCACCGGGCAGCCTCTCACCCTGCGGGCACGGACCCAGCGCTGGCACCGGCCCGCGGGCACGGGGATCTGGGCTGGGCTGGGCTGGCTGGGGGGGGACGTGCCTGGCCCCACGCAGCGGGCCGCTC
>NW_008625384.1:15965-16740 GCF_000691845.1 Merops nubicus | reverse complement strand
CTCTGATGGCAGAACCAACTCCTGGGCGTCGGGAGGGAGAGCGGGCACCTTGACCCACCTCTCCCAGCACAGCAGCTCGCTCCCTGACAGCCAGCCCTGCGGGGCACTGCCTGACAGCAGGCTGCTTGAAGACCCTCTCTCCCCTGGCTATTCCCAGCCTCTCCATGTAAGCGAGCCCCCCAAAAGCCTGGGACATTTGTGGGAGCAGACGCTGCCTTTGAGCAGGGTCCGGGCTGGGTTTGGGTGGTCGGGGTTTGCTCTGCAGGGCAGCAGGTCCCTGCCTGGACCCTGTATTTGTTCTGGCTCAGCTTTCCCATCGCTGCTGAGGGCAAAGTCTGCCCACGAGTCCCAGCCTGGCACTGTGCTCTGCGTGAGGACTGCTGGCACAGGGCACGTGGGGCTGTCCAAGGGTGGGGGAACCCCAAAGTAAGAGCCCGTGGGTGGGTGGAGGGGACGCTGCTCTGACCCATTTGTAGGTCTGTGCATGGGCACAGCACGATGCCCACGGCAGCAGCCCCAGCACGAGGGTCCCTTGCCTTGGCTCTGCGTGCCCGGGCTGGCTTGAGGAGACCCAACTCCGGGCTCTGTCTTCTCCTTTCAGTGCCTGGCACAGGCCAGCTGGCCAAGCGCCGGGTTGCCCACGCAGGACCTGCGGAGAGGGGACAGCGCCAGGAAGCCCAAGAGCAGATGTGGGCAGGACACGGAGAGGAGCATCTGCAGCCACCTCCCCGAGCCGGCAGGGGGGGGGCTGCTGGTCCCGCGGGACCCCCCCGCT
>NW_008625384.1:13206-15835 GCF_000691845.1 Merops nubicus | reverse complement strand
TGGGGCTGCTCTCCTCCCTGGGCAGGGCTGAGCAGCAGGGGAGGTGCTGCACGGGTCACCTTGTCCTTGCAGTGCTGCTTGCACTGTCCTGGCGGGTGCTTTAGGGCAGGTGAGAAGCCTGGTGTTATTTGAAGATCAGTCATAGACTAGGTTGGGTTGGAAGGGATCTAGAGGATCATCTGGTTACAGCACTGCTGCCATGGGCAGGGACACCTCCCACTAGAGAAGGTTGCTCAAAGCCCCATCCAGTCTGGTTTTAAGCACATCCAGTGATGGAGCATCCACAGCTTCCCTGGGCAACCCCTTCCAGTGTCTCAACTCCCTCACAGTGAAGAATTTCTTCCCAATACCTAACCTAAATCTACCCTCTTCCAGTTTGAAACCTTCACCCCCCTTCTTATCACTAGATAAAGAGTCCCTCTCCATCTTCCCCGTAGGCAAAGTGGCCCATGGGAGGTGAGGTTAAACATGGCAAGTGGAGCAACATCTCCTGAAGCCCTGAGGTGCTAGGCACTAACTCCTGGGGCAACATGAACACCAAAGCTCTGCAAATGGGAGTGCTATTACTTAGGACACAGCCTCTTCTTCTGAGGACTTTCCAGCATGTGTCCACCCATGGGTTCCCTCCCCTCGATGAGTCCAGCTCTGCCCTACACCCAGGGAAGTCCCCTGGTTAGCACAGAGCCAGCCCCACCACCCCTCACGGCTGAGCAGCTGTCGGGATCTCCTCTCGGGGAGACTGCCCCCTCCCATCCCTCCTGGGGGTGAGCTGCACCCCACGCTCCCCTTTCTCTTCTGCCTTGCAGGTGAGCAGCTGGAGCTCGGTGGGGAGCCAGCCCTCCACAGCCTCCAGCTCCCTGGCGAAGGCGGCCGTGCCCCACTCCCTGCTGCACCCAGACCCCGGCTCGCCCCCCGCTCGTGCCCGGGCACCCTCCAGCTTCCTGGCAGAGGTACCCTGTGCCCTCCTGCCCACCCCGGCTCAGCACCCGGGCTTGGGGCTCCAGAAATTGCTCCTCGGGCCCTTTCTTTCCCTGCTGTCTGCCCGACCCCGGCAGGGTGGGGAGTGTGTTGGGGTGGGGCAGGGCACAGCGTGGGTCTGGCTGTTTCCAGTCAGAGGGGAACAGGTTTCCCCTGATGCCAGTGTCACAGCAACCCCAGGAAGAGCCAGAAAAAACACAGAACAGAGGTAGGGATGTAGAGACTGAGGTGTGATCCAGTCTATGAAAGCTAGAGATGAGTCAGATGCAGAGACCACCTTATCCACCCCAAAAAAATGCAGCTGTGATAACCGAGTGCCTGGTAAAGGTGACATTTCTAGTTGTGTACATCTCTTGGAGGAGGACTGCTCCTGAGCGTGTGGCTGCATTCCCCTGGGAGCTGAAGTCCTCCCTTCCCTCCTCAGCTCCTCCTGACTGCTCTGTCCCCTGAGCTGCCAGATTTCACCCTACTACCTTCACATCTGGCCAACTCCCACTGCCTCTGTGGGTCATTGTGACCCACAGCCATTCTTCCCTTCCCATCTAAGGCCCTCAGGATTGGTGTAGAACTCTCAAGGTGGGCAAAAACCCTTAGTTTGCCTAAGTCTGTTCATAGCAGGGCTGGCTTACCCATGGGGGAGCTTACCCCTGGGGAGCAGCCAGCCAGCATTCCCCAGCTCTCCACTGCAGGGATCAAATCTAGGTTTGTTTTGGTTCAGTTCCTGCAGTGCCACGGCCAGGCGGGGTCAGCAGAGCTGGATGGGTGCTCGGGTGCAGCAGAGCGGGATGGGTGCTCAGCCACCCCCGTGCCCCAGCATCTCTCCCTGCAGAAGAGGAGCTGGCAGCCCCTGCCCGGCGCTCACTGCAGAGAGCTCCCTGCAGCCCCAGGTTACAGCACAGCAGGCACCTCCTCTCGCCTCCCCCTGCGCCCTCCTGCTCAGCTTTCCTATCTTGAGGAGGTGAGTTGGGCAGTGCAGAGCTGGTGCCCCACGCTGTGCAGGCTGCCCGGGGGTGCAGGGGGCCCAGTTTGCCTTTCCCAGGCTGGAGAAGCAGTCGGTCGCTGCAGGGCTCTGAGCCCTTTGCTCTGTGCTGGGGTGCATCTTGGGGAGCAGGGATGGGGAACCCCCAGAGGACTCGTTGCTGGACTGCAGTGCTAAGTCACCCTCATCAGCACCTCTCTTTTCAGGTCTCTTCTCTGCCAGAGGAACATCTAAGGCCTTCATTGCAGTCACCAGGTGAGGTTCTTGGGAGGCTGCTTGGGTGCTGCAGCCCACCCCACCTCGCCAGCATCTATCTCCATAAACATCACTCAAAGCAGGGCTGAGAGAGGGAGCACTGGGTCTCCTGCATGTCTGTCCTTCCTCCCTTCCTTCCTCCCTCCCTTCCTTCCTCCCTCCCTTCCTTCCTCCCTCCCTTCCTTCCTCCCTCCCTTCCTTCCTCCCTCCCTTCCTTCCTCCCTCCCTTCCTTCCTCCCTCCCTTCCTTCCTCCCTCCCTTCCTTCCTCCCTCCCTTCCTTCCTCCCTCCCTTCCTTCCTCCCTCCCTTCCTTCCTCCCTCCCTTCCTTCCTCCCTTCCTTCATTCCCTCCTTCCTCCCTCCCTCCCTTCCACTGTTTCCCTGTGGTGGGACCCAGACTGTCCCCCTCCCCCTTGCC
>NW_008625384.1:12524-13187 GCF_000691845.1 Merops nubicus | reverse complement strand
GGCTTCCACTCACTGCCCACGGGTTGTGGCCACCCACCAGGCACAGGAGTTTGTGGTCTGTGGCTTCATTCTTCAGGCTTCCACCGCTTTGCCCAGATCTGGCTGCATCTGGGCTGGCAAAGAGAGATGTCTGAGCTGACAAAGGAGAAAGCAGCCCCTGAGTCACTCCTGGGCTCTCTGAGCACTTTGGGTGTGTTGTTCTGCAGATGGGCACGTTGGCACGTACGACCTGCCAGAGGCTGGCTGCCCACCCCTGGACCCTGCAGCCTACCATGACTACGCTGAGCTCCAGAGCTTCCAGAGCGACTTCAGCTATGACAACCTCTGGGAAGCTGAGGAGAAGGAGCCGGGCACCCTGTACTCCTCCCCAGCACCCAGCCAGCAGTTTTACCAGGCCTGAGGGAAGATCTCCAGAGCCAGGCACAGAAAAGCCCCTGGGCTCTTTTCTCACCCAGCTTCTCTCCAGGATGAGGAGCCTGGGGCGTACGAAGCGAAGGGAAGGGCCCTGCTCTGTCAAAGGCTGCTTTCCATGTTCTGGCAGGTCCAGAGTTTAAACTTCTTCCCTAAATCTGAGGATGGGGGCAAAGCACAAAAGCTCAGGCTCTACAGATCAGGAGGAGCAGCATGTGTGCTGTGCTGAAGAGTGCACCTGGGGAGTCCTGG
>NW_008625384.1:0-12443 GCF_000691845.1 Merops nubicus | reverse complement strand
AATAAAGGGAAGAACAAAATGTTAGTCAGGCTCCCTCAGAGCAGTCACTCAAAAGCCAAAGAAAAGCTCTGGTTAGTGGCTGAGTCAGTGTGAACGTTTTCCTCTTCATCAGAGCTCTCACACGTGTCACTTGGAGGATCCCTGAGAATAGCTGTTAAGCCCAACCTTCCTCTGCTGGACTCTGAAGGCTGCAAAGATGTGTGAGCCATGCCCAGTATATAGGGTTGGCAGCAATAGCTGTGCTCATAGGATTGTCCTCCTGCAAGATCAGAGTTATCTGACAGCATGGAGGAAAAAATCCAGATCTGAGCAGAATAGGATGTTCTACCCATTTTATGCAAAAAGCTTTCCTGCCAGTGCTGGCTCCAGACTATGGTGCTGATCCACAATATTATGAGCCTGACACCTTGGGAGGTGGAATCAAGAGATGTGGTGGCAGCAAATCTGCCAGGTGGCTTGTGTTTACCAAGGTCTTCCCCAGAAAGGTTGTCCTGGGTGCCTCTCATGGGACCGAGTCCTTTCCTCCCCCCTCAGCACATGGCTGTGGGCTTGCACTAAATGCTGCCTGTGACTCCCTAGGCAGGGAGGGAAGGAAGAAACTTCACTGTGGAGCAATGCCAGTGGGGGCTGCGAGCTCCCTCTGCCCCCCTCCAGAGCAGCAGCAAGACCAGGACACAAACAACAGGGGACAGAGTCTCAGTACTATCATTTTCCAGCCTCTTAGGCCAGATCCTTTAGCACATATAAGGTCAGCAGCAAATCCAAATGTTTTTCCTTAAGGCTCCAAATTCTTAACCTTTGTTCCCCAAAGAGGCTGCAAACCAAACGTATTAACAAAAATCTCTATTTTTATTCTTTCACTTGTGCAAACAGAACAACCCAGGAGCTCCTTGTACTTGAATACCTACGTATTACGTTGTATTTTTTTTTTCCAGAAGGTATCAAACAAAGTTTACATGCAAGGTTTGAGTGGATAATATGTATTTAACGTGTAAATGTGGCTGAGCTGAAGATTTATTTAATTTCCTAGCTGTGGATGACGCTCAGTGCTGTAGAATGGGCAGTGGGTGTCTGCACATTCGTGTGTGTGTCGGTTGGGGTTTTCTAGCTGTTACTGTTTTGTTTCAGGTTTACTTTCATTTTGGGAAGATTTGTAGCTAATAACCCCTAACAACCCTTAAAGATCTATTTATTCAGAACAAAGCTGCACGAGGGAACACCAGAAGCACGTGGTCTGCTGGGAGGCAGCCACGCTCACCAGCTCCTGTGAACACGACTTGGAAGGTGGTCACCACGATCTCCTTTGGCTTCAACAGTGATGTCTGCAATGCAGCAAAAGGGCAAAACCTCTCCCTGTTACTGTAAAAGTTCCCTGGTGTGTTTCTGTGAGCCTGGACAATTGCAATACACATTCTTCTGGAATACTTTTCTCTTGCTTTGCCATCATCTGGTTTAATGGAGGTGAATTGTTGTCCTTTGCTGCTGTCCTTTCCAAAGCCCTTCTTCCCGTGAGGACTTTGGGCCCTTCCATCCAGGAGGATTTCCAGAGTGCCAACAGGCACTCAAAAACCTAATCCTAGAGCAAAGTATCCCCAAGGTAACAAGACCTGGCTGGAGGTTTAATGCCAAAGCTCCCTGGACTTTGCTTCAGCCCTGTGTGCTGGGGGTCTTGAAAAGGTGCTCTGGAAAAATCAGGTGGCTCCAAATGGCTCCGTGTCCTGCTGGGGGTGCCCGTGCTATGCTCTGCCTAGGCATGGGCACTGCTGTCTGCCCTCCAGCCTGCCTGAATAGTGGGACACCCTGGCCAGCCACAGTGCTGGGGTCAGCTGTGGAGCTGAGCCCTCCACGGGCTGCTGGAGGGTGCAGGGCTGGGCTCTGGTTTGGGCACTCTGACCTGGCTTCGTGGCAGCCACTTTCCAACAAAAGGGAAAGGGAGATGGTCCCAGCAGGGGCTTGCCCAGCAAAGAAGTATTGTCCTGAGAACTGCTTCCAGATGCCTGTAGGCTACTTCTGTCCCTGCATCTGCTCTGGGCAGAAAACCAGCTGCCCTGGCTGCCTCTGTGGAGTTATTCTGCAGAGGAGAGCAGCGAGGAGCTGGTGATGGCCCTCAGTTTAACGCTCAGTTATCTCAGGCCTGGGAGCAGCAGGGTTTGCCCTCCCAAGACAGCCACCCCCAGCAGTGGCTGCTGGAAGGCACTGACCCTTGGAAAGCTGCCTGCAGCCAGAGGTGCTTAGGAAATGGAATAAGCAGGCGAGGGGGAGGTGTGCTGGCTGCAGGAGCTGCCCCGTGCCATCATCCTGATGGGTGACAGTGACACACACGTGCACAGAGCCACCCGGAGCAAGGTGCAAGATCCCCATTTCAAATCTCCTCAGAGACGTGACAGCTTCTAAAGCAATTTTTTTTGAGTGGCAACTTTCCTCCCTGGCTACGTCTGGGCTAAATTGGTCTCTCTGTCAAGCGCTGCCCTTTCAGCAGGCGGGCTGCTCATTTCTCACGCTTCCCACACGCCTTTGTGGGCAGCTGCCCTGGTCTGTTTGGCTCTTATTTCAGGTCCTGAACTCCCTGTCCGTGTCCGTGCGTCTGTGCCTAGTTCCTGCAGGGCTCCTGGGGAGGAGTGGAGCTGCTTCCAGCTGCTGCCCAGAGCAGAACATAGCGTTTCGGGGTGAAATGTGAGCGTGCCCTTAGCAAACGGGCACCATCAGGAGCTTGCAGCCACAGAGAGCAGGGCTGGGGGGGTAAACAGCACCTCAGCATCCCACCCCTCAGTGCTGCTGGCCAGTCGACCACTACAATCCATGCCCTGTCTTTTCTTCACTGCTGCCTTGTAGGAGTTAAGGACTGTGATAACAAACTGCCACTGGAAAGGTTACACAGCCCCTGCTGTGCCAGCAGCTAGAGGAGTTTTACTCATCCCCTTTCCCAGCTGCATTTAGCTCCTGTAGAAGCAGCACTCCTTCCTGCTCTCCTTCTCTCTGTCCCTGCTTTAGAAGGCTGTGCAGCTTTGCCAGGCTGGTATAATTAATACAGAGCAATTTATGCATGTGTACAAGCCCTAAATGTTTCCAAATCAGCCCCTGGAAGCATCAGATTGGCAAGACCCACACCCAAGCTCAGCCTGGTTTCCCTGTTGAGTCATCTGCTCTGTGGACCATTGGTTTTCCCCTGATGGTTTCCTATCCAGATGCTGACCTGGGCAGCCCATGGGAACAGGGCTGTGTTTGTGAGCAGTGTTCATGGGCACCTCCCCAGTGACTGTGGAAACCCCAATCTCTTGCTTTTCCTCCAGCACATTTCTCAACAATCAGGATTTCAAATTGGAGGGTCTGCCTGAAGTGGCACGAGAAGTCTCAGTGCAGGCTGCATTGAAATGGAAACTGCAGCACCTGTAAACACATGAAATACTTCTCATTTTTATGAAAAACATATTTATCCTTCACAGCCTGGCTGCAGTGAAATATGGTCTGAACCAAGTCACCCACAAAGTGCAGGCCCAGTGCTCTGGAGCTGCCAGCAAGCCTGTACACATCCCACCACCAGCCTGGTCACAGGATAGCTGCCTCTTTATTCACGGAGGCAGATGAAAGGCATGAGATGACACTAGCTGCCAACAATTCACTCTCTGACAAATGATCTCTCCACCCCTCCACTCCCTCCAAGTGCTAAAAGTCCTGAATCAGGTGACCCCCTCCTTCTGAAACCATAACTGGAAAACCAGAGCACTTGCTGGAACCTCGTGGGCTGCTGTATTTCTCTCTGCTATTTCCAAGCCACGATTTCAAACTTCTTTTTGCTCAAAGAATAAACAGCAGAGAGATAGTTTTAAAATAAAGAAAGTGGAGCCTGTGACCTGCTCCTTTGGTTTCAGGAGTTTGAAAAAAATATGTATATAACTGAAGACATGGGGTGGGTGCAGCAGAGCTGCCCACCCGGCCAGCTCCTGCTCCTTCACTCTGCGTGGCCTTGCTGATCTTTTTTATCACACTGACAAAGACACTTGAGATTTGGGAATTCCTTGGTGAGCACTTTGTCCAAACGTGTCTCTTCCTGCTGTGAGCAGCTGGTGGAAACCACGGCTGAGGTCAGGGAAGGATCCGCCGGGCAAACCTGCTGGGAAAACCCAGCACCTCCCTTGCAGGGCCCCAGGAGTGGAGGAGATGCAGGACTGGGTCGAGTCTGTGATGAGCAACTCCCTCACTGCCCTGTGGGTGGGGGAAGCCACCAAAAGATGGCATGCACTCAGGCCCTACCAAAGCAAGGGGTATTTCTGTCAGCCCTTGATAAGGGGGAGGTCACTGCTGGCCCCCGCTGGCCCCCCCAGCTCTGGCACAGCACCACCAGCCCTCAGAAATCCCTCTGGAGTGCAGGGAGAAGAGAGGTGGTGACTCAGGAACTCCCACGGGAAGCTGAGCTCTGGTTTTATTCCAGAGAGATGAAACAAAACTAGGAGGGAGGGAGCTGCTCTGACAAAAGCCATTGCTGCAGCCAGGGGGGGGGACACGGCCGGGACTCGGCAGCCGGGTGGCACATGGTGAAAAAGGGAGGCACAAAAATGGGGGCAGGTCCTGAGCGTGCACCTGCCTGACTTTTTCATCTGCTTGGCAAGACAAGGTGTCAGATGTGGGAGCTACGTGCGAGGAGAAGGAGCGGGGTGAGGTGGCACAGCTCCCACCTCCAGCACTCACTCCCTTTGGGGAAGGGAGAAGAGTCTCCTGGCGGGGAGGATGCACTGAAAAGGTCGTTTCTATTGAGGTGGCTGCTGCTGTTGCAAAAGATGGTGAGGTCCTGGCTCCTCCTTCCTGGTGAGATACAGGAGAGATGACCCCGGGTGGGAGAGAGCTTGAAAGGTCAGAGAATAAACCAAGTGTTAAAATGGAAGGCAAGTCCAGGCTGGTTTCCTTGAAGGACACTAGAGACACTGCTGCTTGACTGAGCACGGTGGACACTCCCAGAGCTGATCTCCTGATACCAATAAGATTTTTCAATATTTCCCTTTTGCTTCTGTGGTGGGCTGAACACATCCATCTTCTGAAATAACTGTCTCATCCGTTTCTTCCAGTAGAGATCAAAAGGAGTGTGAAATGCACCTATAACCTGATGGATCATCCAGCCCCTTCAGCAGCTTTTACCAGGGGGAGGTGCTGAATTGCATTTTCATCTCCAAGCCCAAGCTCTAAAGGATCCAGTCACCACAGATTGGCAAAGGCAGAGGTGACAGGCACCTCGTGTCACCTACAGTGTGACACGAGTACTGAACTCTCCTGGGAAGAAGCTTAACATGAGTTTTTGAGCACTAGGATAAAGGCACTGAGAAAATGAGATATACCCCAGGTCTGTTGGAATGGGAGAAGCGCCACTCAGTGCCACCATGCCTTGCCCAGCTGGAGTGGGCCAGGGATACTTGTCCCACCTCGAATGCATTATGGAGAGTGTGATCAGCAGGTCAAGGGAGGTTCTCCTTCTCCTTTACTCTGCCCTAGTAAGGCCAAATCTGGAGTATTTGGTCCAGTTCTGGGCCCCCCAGTTCAAAAGAGACAAGGAGCTACTGGAGAAAGTCCAATGGATGTTGCAAAGATGCTGAGGGGCCTGGAGCATCTCTGAGACAAGGGAAGGCTGAGAGCCCTGGGGCTGTGCAGCCTGGAGAAGAGAAGATTGAGAAAGGATCTGATTGATGCTGATCAAGAGCTAAAGGGCCCCCAGGGGGCAAGAGGCTGGGGCCAGACTCTTGTCAGTGGTGCCCAGCGACAGGACAAGGGGTAACGGGCACAAACCCAGGAGGTTCCACCTGAACTTGAAGAGGAAATTCTTTGGTTTGAGGGTGCACAAACCTGGAGCAGGCTGCCCAGAGAGGTTGTGGAATCTCCTTCTCTGGAGAGATTTCAAACCTACCTGTATGTGATCTTGGGCCCCCTGCTGTGGGTGGCCTGCTGGAGCCGGGGGGCTGGATGAGATGATCTCCAGAGGTCCCTTCCAACCCCCACTATTGTCAGATTTTGGGATTCTGTGATTCTGCAAGGCAGGAGCTGGCAGTCCCAGAGACCTCTTCCTTACAGCAAACCTGTCTGCTGCCCTCCTCTGACCTTTTTCTGCTTTGCTCAGCAGAGTCTCCCAGGAAAGCTGGGGGTGAAGCAGCCGCCTGCCTCCTCCAGCTGTTCCCCACTGCCACCCACCATGCCCGGGCTGCCACTCAGGTCGTGCAGAGAGCTCAAGGGATTACAGCTGGATGAAAACAGACACAAAACGGAGCATATGTGACCCCTGCAGCCTCCCCTGGGCCTGCTGTGCTTGGCTCAGCAGAGGCTCTGCTGGGCAAACCTCCGGGCGTGAGGCTGCTGCACACACCGAATGGATTCACCTCATTCCCTGGAACTCTGTGCTCATCCAACAGTTTCACACCCAAACAAGGTAGACACAGGAATGTACACCAAAGAATTAATGAGATAGATCTTTATTAGAAGCTTCCAGCATATTTTAGCTGTTCTCCTCCTCCACAAAGCTCCTCTTACTGGATATACAGCTACTATAGTCCATACAGAGCCTGTACATCTCTCTCTCTCTATTTACTGCTACAGATCTCACTGTACAATTGTACAGTGTGCTCTCTTATCAGCAATAACACAGGGTCTTGAGTACAACCCCAAACACATTCAAACTGCATGGCACCCTGTGGCACAAGGAAAAAGCTAAACCTCTTCTCTCTCTCATTTTTTAAGACAAACCTTCCCCCAGACTCTTCCTATAAAGCTCAGAGGCAGATGCTCACAGCTATGCTGGGCAGATTTCCCCCGGTACCTTTGTGGATCTGATCCCCAAGTGCTTAACAAATCTCACATTCTTGCTGCTATTAGATTTGGGAATGAAGAAAACCCCTCATGAATAATGCCCTTGAGCAATCAGGATGGCACTAGAGACAGGGAAGAACCTGAATCATTTCCTTTTCATTCTTCACCCCACCTTCCATTCTGGGTCCCCTCCAGCCCTCTCCAGCCCCACAAGGCCACACACTCAGCCACAGCACCTCCTCACTTGACATCTCCTTCCAGCCAACTCTATGTCTTTAGGAGGGGAGGCAGAAAAGGGACCATGTCACATACCTAGACCCTTCATCTGGTCACCAACCGAGCCAAATATGTACACGTACTTTTTCCTCCTTGTCCTTGCCAGGGCTCCTTCCTGAGGCTTCCCTGAGCTCAGTCCCTTTCCCTGCTGCCCCTGCAGCCCCTTCCCTCTTGCACAGTCTCCTGTAGGGCCCTTCCTGGCTGCCCCTTCCCCTGGCTCTACCTGTGTGACACCTGCCTGTCCTCTGCCTATGGGAGCGAGATGTGTCCTTGCTGTGGGTGCTCCTGGCCCACAGAGACAGACACCACATCTGCAGCTCAGGCTCAGCAGGGCTGAGGCAGCCACGTGTGACAGAAACCTTATCTCAGCCTTCTGAGCTGTTAGACCAAGCTGTGACTTCTTGGAGGGATATCCAAAAGGATAAGTCTGCCTGCAGCGAGCCAAACTGGTCATGGGAGACCTGGGTCTTGCCAAGCAAATGGCCCCTCTGTCCCCCTTGAGCTGCTGCCCAGCTAGCCAGGCAAAGCACCATGTTTGGACAGAGCCAGCTCTTCCCCAAAGCTCTCTCCTCTCTTCCTTCACAGATAACCCAGCTCTTTCACAGGCACAAAGCACTTCCCTGGTTTCTTTTGCTCTCTCCTCCCTCCACCACCTCAGTGCCACCAGGTGACTTCAGCAGGGAGGACGGACAAGCAGCACCCTGGAACAGACCCTGTGACTACTCCTAGGAGACAGCACAAGTATGCAAGAAGTGTGCAAAGAAAGAACAGAGCCAGCCCACGCTGGGCTCCTCTTCTGTCCAGTACAGGTACAAACTGCCTACCGTGTGGTAAGTGAGTGTCACGGGAAGGACCCTGCTCCCTGTGACACCCCGTCCCGCTCAGGGACAGCTCCAGAGAAGTCTTGGTGCTGGGATCCAGGCTCCTCACGCTGCCCCAGAACAAAGTCCCCAGGCTCTGCCTCCACCATCCTTGCCTGTCCTCGGGAAGCATCTCTGCTGTGCTGAGCTAGGTCCTGGGGTGTCCTTCTCTGACCTGCCTCCGGAAGTAGCGGATGGCAGAGAGCGTGCCAAAACTTGCCAGGAACACTGCAAAAGAGCCCAACACATTTCCAGAGTGAGTCCAGGCTGCTTCTTCCAACCCTGAAGGTCTTTTCCCAAGCTTGAAGGTCACAAGCTACTCGTCTCGCTCTAGTCTGTGGACATAGAGGGGTTGCTCCCCTCTCCTCCTCAGAGCCCTCCTGCCTTTGCTCTTCAGCCTCCCCACACTGTGCCTGTGCTGTTCTGCAGCGTTCAGTCCTGAGATGCCCACAGCTGGCCAGCCACATCTAGTCCTATCCTTTGGGCACACAGATCACACCACCACTTCAGAAGAGGTGTCTGGTTTTAAAGGAAACACAACACAGACTTCATGTGTGTGGCAGAGATGGGGGATTCATGTGGAGAGCTAATGGGTCTGATCCTGGATGAGAATGAAATCTCACCAGGGCTTCAGTCCATTTTTCTACTTCTATTTGGATGAGGAAGATGCTAAGAAAAATATCATTTTGTGGGTTATCTGTGGATACTCTGATCCCAGCCAAAAGCAGAAAATACCCAAAACCCAGAATCAGAAAATGTAGAGATACAAAAAATAATTAATGGAGACTATACACAGAGTCAAGCTCTTCTCTGCACATCCAGCTACTTTTTTTTTAGCTTGGCTTATAAAAGAAGTCAAATTCCCCATATCTGTGGCCGTGCCTTTGGACTTCCCAGTTTAAGTTCAGATTTGATTTTGATTTACGTGTGAGAGCCAGGGAAATTCAACTTGTTAAGAACCCACAATGCCAGAAGAGAATTGCTGGCCCAGGATGTCAAACTGGCTGTCTCCTCCCCTCCTGCCCAGGGTGCTCTCTCCCTGTTGGGTTATGCAATCCTGAGGGCACGAGGCCCATGTCCTGCTTTTCACACCCTCTCCAAGGCCACGTCTACCATCTAATACTGAGAAGTCAAGGAGGAGCAGGCCAAAAGCTCCTTGTGATGTGCACTGAGCAACTTTAGCTAAGGAGCTATTCTCAGCCCCGGGGTGTCAGCTTCCTGTGTGACCTTAGTGGAGAACATTCCTCCCCTGGACGAGCAGTGGGAAGCTCTGGCTCTGGGTTCTCATCCCATGGTGGGGGCTGGACCAGCCAGGGCAGGGCTGCTGGACTCGCTGTCCTGCATCTTGTTCATCCAGTGCTCCCCTTGATCCACAGCTCAGCTAATTGGAGTTGTCTCAGCTTCCTCTGTCCCCATCAGCTAGTCAAATGCTGTGGTTGGAAAGGAGAGGAACTGAAAGAGCTCTATTTACTTGCAGGACTCAGTGCAGCAGGAGAATACTTCAGCTAAGCTGTATTTAGAAAAAAGATTATACTTCTCCAGCATGTTAGAAAAATCTGTGCATTTACTCCAGCTGAGATGAAGGAGTTTGGGTTGGGGGGGTGTGTTGCACTAGATGACCTTTAAACGTCCCTTGTAATCCAAAACATTCTATAATTCTGATTATAAACCTGCTTAATCAAGGTCCTGATTCAGGTTCCAGCCAGCAGGGAACCTTTGGAAAGGCAGGAAGAGGATTGCACTTTCCCACAGGCCCTGTGAGGTGTGACAGCATCCCTGCCTTTCTCCCAGCCAGGCTCTCCACCAGGTCCTTCCCACCCCTCTCCCACCAGGCTCCCCAGGGCACTGTACATACTGGTCTTCCAGGCATCTGGAGCCTGCAGGTCAGAGGTCTTCACTGCCCAGGAGGCAAAGGCACAGAAGACAAGGCACATGTCTTTGTGGGTCAGTGCCACCGGACGCTCGGGGCCCCCTGCGAGAAGAAGAGCACAAGGCTTAAGATTTTATGACACCTCCAGGTCCTGTGCCTGCCTCACCACCTCCTTGCATATCCTCCAGCCCTGAGTGATGGAAGGCAGGTCTCTCTGGGCACAGTCCTCTTCCTGAGCTCCAGCACAACACTTCCCTGAGCAGCACCAGTGCTCAGCATCTCCCCACGGATCCCACCCCACTCCCACCGCCTGCTAGGTCCAGGCAGGGAGACAGCCCTGGGTGCTCTGCATCTTCTCTGCTGGATTTCCAGTCTGGCTCGAAGACGTGTTGCAAGAGTAGGTTATTTTTGCTCCTATGTTTATTTGATCAGGCTTTTAATTAAAGCTGGCTTATTAATTAGCTGCGACCACGGCAAAGGGGTTTTTCTCTGTGCAAAGAGACTGGAAGCTCTATTTTGAGGCTCTCTTTGGGATGATTTATTCATTGTTTGGTTATAATATTAACTAGGAGGCACTGTGGCTGTAAGCATCATATAAGCTTTAAGATAAATATGTTGGCTGTCCTGGTGGGCCAGGCTTGCTCTCCCTTTAATTCCTGTTTCTCTCACCTGCCTCCAGTCACAGTCAACATTCAGGTAATCTCTGAGGCCTCTGGAGGGTGCTTTTCAAATTAACATGTTTTAAAGACCCCTCATCTCTTCCAGCTGGAAGCCTTGGACATGTTCCACTCCGTGCACACCTTTTCCCCCACCCCTATTAGCAGCTCAGCCTTAGCAGCCCAGCAGCTCAGCACCTTTGCCTCACCTCAGGAGCATGAGTTCTTTGGTACAAAAGGCTTTTGCTGCTCATCCCCTCATCAGAAACAACAGGTATGTGGTTGTGCAGGCAGCTGGATGGCACTGGGGGGGGATTCCTGGCTCTACCAGGCCTTGCAATAACAGGAGCAGTGTTTAATGCAGCTATCTCCTTTGGTAAGTTTTTCTTGGCTGGAGTACCAAAGAACAGATTAGATCCACAGCAAGTCCCATCCATTCAGGGGACAACAGAATCAGCTAGGATGGGGACCTGAGGCCAGCCTGGGTTTCAGCCTGATCCTGCACACTGCTGTGACCAGCTCTGCCCCAGGACTGGAGCTGGAAGGGAGCAAAGCACACTATACAGAGACTATTCCCAGATTCCCTGTCCATGCCAGGCTGTGGGGCCTGGCCAGCAGCACTCCTGTGGCACAGGGGCAGCGGGAGCATCAGGAGGGAGCCAACCCCACGCAGCAGGTCACGGCTGTGGCTTTACCACGCTTCTCCTGCTAAACCCAGGGCTGCCCTGTGGGAAGGGCCACGTGCCAGGAGTGGGATTTCGGACCAGCTAAACCCCACAGACCCCACTGCCACACTCCCTAAGGTGTCCCTAACGCCACAGCAGGGCAGGGGCTTACAGAGCTTTACCTCTCAGAGCAAGGGCCATGTCCAACCCTTCTGCCTGCGCCTGGCCCCTGCCCGGCAGAGCCAGCGGGACGAGGGAGAGCTTCTCTCCAGATCCTCTCCTCACCAGAGCCTGCGGGGCTGGGGCTTGGCCTCCGGAGAGATGCTTTTGCAGGAGGCACTTCAAAGCCCCCACAGCTTTCTTCACCTCGGAGGCTGGAGTGATGGAGAAAAGACTCCTCCAGCCTGCCCTGTTCCCAGGGCCATCTAGAAAGAAGTGTTCATACACCTCAGGGATCGAGATAATCAGGGAGTCTTTGAGTGGAGCTGAGTCCTGATCATCAGGATCCTCATTTTGCAGCTGAGTGTGGTCCAAGCTGCTGAACTTCTTTCTCTTCCTGTCTTTACCCTTGTCTTTTTTCCTGTTTCCTTCTGGTTCATTGAAAAAATATTCATAGAGTTCAGGCAAGGATATTTCCCTCTCCAAGGGTGTTTTCTTCCCCTCCATTGAGTTCCCCATTCCTTCTTCTTCCCCTTGGGAGTCACAGAACAAATAGTCATTCATCTCGGGACAAGTCACATCCAGGGTGTCTGCCCTCGCAGAGGCCCCAGCTGCAAAGCACGGGGGTCCCAGCTCCCCGGGGGTCTCAGCTGCAGGCTCCCCACAGGCTCCCTCAGCAGCATGCCCTCCAGAAGCCACCCCACTCTGGGTTTGGAGAGGCCTCTGTGGGTGCTCTTGGGGGAGCTGTGGCTCTGCTGGCGGGGGTCACGGGCGCGTTGTCACCTACCCCCAAGCCACCAGCCTGCTCTGCCTTTGAAGGCTTGGTGGCCGTGGCCTTCGCCTTCCCCAGGGGCTGTGCTCCCAGCTCCTTCACCTTCTGCTTTGGGGCAGCGCTCAGGGCTGGATCACCCTCATCTGTACCAGGACCAGGCACTGGCTGTTTGTTGTCCCCTGCCTCCTCACTCCCTGGCTTCCCCAGAGCTGCTTTGGCTGCCTTCTCCCTCCCTTTGCTCTTCCGTGACAACAGCGGCGAGCTCGAAGGTGTCTTCACAGGCACTCCAGCCCCCTGTGCCACAGCCCCCGCAGGCTCCCTGTCCCCCGGGGCTGCCTCGGGGGCACCGGCTCCACGTTGCTTGCGGCTCTTTCTCGGCTGTCCCGGCACCTTGGGCCTCAC